>NC_088922.1:62995000-63065000 GCF_038396675.1 Hydra vulgaris | reverse complement strand
CCCCCATTTTTATTTTATTGCTTCTGTTTAGACTTCATTCTGTAAATATTAGTTTACTGTTACTTTGCAGGAGTTTTATATTTGCTTAACTAATTAAAGAATGTTATGAATGATACTATATGATTGGTAAATAAAATAAAATTTAATTACCTTTTAATCATATATATAAGGAAGTCATATAATATGACACATCCTAACAAATAATTTGTAATAAGAGTTTTCTATAAACGAAATAATGTTCATGGTATTTCTAAATAAATTTATTTAGTAAAATATATAAAAATCAGATTTTTCGAATAGATTAAAAACTTTAAATGATGGAAAAGTGTTCTATTGGATTAGAATGTAATGTTGACTGCCACAAGCAAGATTAAACAAAAATTTCGTGTTGTAAATATTAGTTTCCTATTACTTTGCAGCAATTTTATATTTACTTAACTAATTAATGAATGTTATAAATTATACTAAATGATTGGTAAATAAAATAAAATTTAATTACCTTTTAATCATATATATATAAGGAAGTCATATAACTTAGACACATCCTAACAAATAATTTGTAAAATTAAGTCATAGGAATAAGGAATATTTGTATAAATAAGTCATAGTATAAGGAATAGACACATCCTAACAAATAATTTGTATAAATAGTTTTCCATAAACTAAATAATGTAAATGGTATTTCTAAAAAAATATATTTAGTAAAATTTTTCAAAATCAGATTTTTATAGATGAATAGATTAAAAAGTTTAAATTATGGAAAAGTGTTCTATAGGATTAGAATGTAATGTTGATTGCCACAAGCAAGGTTTAACAAGAAGACAAGGTCTTTTAGATCTATCAGCGTTTTCAAGTGTTGAAAAACAAGAGTTATTATGGAGAGCTGGTTTATTTGATTGTGAAAAATTGTTTACAACAGTTTGCTATTATCATAAAGAATACTTTGGAGCTGCATTTGAAAGAAAATTTCAGAAATGCTGCAATCTATATAAAAAACATGGAAATCGAAAAAAAATTGTGAAAGGTAATTTTTATACTATTTTAATGAAACAGTTTATTATTTTGATTAAAATAGTATTTAAATAAATTTAAAAAAAATTAGGTACATTTATAAAGTAACAATTACACTCATTTGTTCTTTACAATGATGGTGAGTTGATATTAGTTTTTAGAAATGATTGTTTCCTTTTTTTCATAGGAAATGTGAAGATATCGCTATCAATGGCAATAACTCTAAAAACACAAGATATTGCTGCTGTACCTGGGTGGAAATTATGCAGTAGTTGTTACAAAAGGGTACATTGTATAAATAAAGAATTAAAATCAATTGATCAATGCTATAGTAGGATTGAGCCTGAACAAGAACAACATTCATCTCTCAATGAAAGTCTTGGATCTATAGGTGTGTCACCTATTAAGCTTAAATCAATTCCAAAACACCAACGATTACCAGCTGCCAAAAGAAAATTTGATCAAATAACTGGAGCAACAGCAAACAAAATAAAAAAAGTTTATGATATTGATCCTATGATTACATTGACACCATCTTGTACACCATTAAGTTCTTCAATTGATAACCAAATTGACAATCTATACTCACTTTTAAATGAATTGAAAGATAAGATAAAAAATGTGACATCATACTCCGCAAAAATTCAGATATTAACACTAACTCCAGAATCATGGTCACTCGCAAAGTCTGCAGAATTTTTTAATGTATCTAATTACCTAGTACGAGAAGCTAGAAAAGCTAAAAAAAAACATGGAATTTTGCATAAACCATCATCAAAAAAAGGAAAGTCGCTTTCCAATGCAACCATTGATCTTGTTCATAGCTTTTATCAAAGTGACGAGTACACACGAATGCTGCCTGGAAAAAAAGATTTTGTGAGTATAGGGTACAGGCAACACATGCAAAAAAGACTAATATTGATTAATTTAAAGGAACTATATGTAGCATTTAAATTTTCTAAGTTTTGCAGCCTTCGCCCTAGATGGTGTATAACCACAAACTCGTCTGGCACCCACTGTGTTTGTGTCTGTACCTATCATCAGAATGTTAAGTTGTTAACTGATGCTCTTAAAATTGACAAAGACTATAGAGATTTGATGGAAATGATTGTTTGCAATAGGGATAATGTAGAGTGCATGTTACATCGATGTCCGTTATGCCCTGGTACTGCTGCTTTAAAAGAATTTAACAGCAATTTAACAACTTAACAGCAAAGTTTGACAACAGCGATAAAGAAATAACAATTAACCAATGGTAGCATACAGATAGAACTACGCTGATCAATCAAAAAATTAATATTGAAGATGTTATCGACCTTATATGCAATAAAATAGATAAATTAACATCTCATTCACTTATAGCTAAAAGTCAAGCCATGTACCTCAAAGACTGTAAAGAGTTATTAAATCAAAATGAGTGTATAGTATTGGGTGACTTTGCAGAGAACTTCCAATTTATTGTTCAGGATGAGGTGCAAAGTTACCATTGGAATAAACCAAAATGTACACTACACCCTATTATTATTTACTATAAATCAAATGATAAACTACTATTAAAGTCATTTTGCATCCTTTCTGATGACGCTGAGCATGATGTATACTTTGTATATAAAATACAACAGCTCATTACCAATTTCATTAAGGCAAACATTCTACAGATTAGTAATATTAAATACTTCACTGATGGATGTGCAGCACAATATAAAAACTTTAAAAACTTTATTAATCTTTGTCATCACAAAGAAGACTTTGATATTGATGCTGAATGGTTTTTTTTTGCTACTAGCCATGGTAAGTCTGCTTGTGATGGCATTGGCGGCACAGTAAAACGATTAACTGCACAAGCTAGTTTAAAAAGAACAGTGACTGGACAGATTTTGGAGGTAGATAAGATGTTTGAATTTTGTGTAACCAATATAAAAAACATTCAATTTATTTTAGTTTATAAAATAGAAATAAATGAAGTACGATCATCATTGCAACCAAGGTTTACTATGGGAAGAACCTTGCCAGGAACAAGATCCTTTCACCATTTTATACCAATTGATAAATATACAATTTCTTTTAAAAGGATGAGTCAACAAACTGATGTTCAGACATTTAAGCTTGTGCAGATACCAAATGAGCTGGTTGTGCAGCAAGTTATTTATAATCATATGGACTATGTAGCTTGCATGTATGACAGCTTTTGGTGGATGGAATTATAAACAAAAAAGATGAAGGAGGAGATTATAAAATTCAATTTATGCACCCACATGGTCTCAGTCCAAGTTTTTCTTGGCCTGCACGAGAAGATATGTGTTGGGTCCCATCAAATCATATTTTATGTACCATTGATCCGCCATCTACAACAAATGGTCGTGTATACAAAATTTCAGAAATTAAGTTGGCAAAAATTATTGAACAAAATAATCAAGATTTTTAGAAAAAGTTTCTATTGCGTCATTATTTTTATACTTGATTATAATTTTTTTAAATATAGTTACAATATAATTGTATGTGTAATTAGCACAATTTGGCCACACAAATAAAAATCTCTTGGTAACTTGTCTTTATATATTTTCATTAAAACATTTTTGGAAAGATTTGGTAATATGCCTAATTGCGACCCCCAACCTTGCTGGCATGCAAAAGCTTGATGGAAAAATTTTAAGAAAGCAATCCTTATTTTATTGGTATAACAAAATTAGCAAAATATATATATATTTTTCGTGGTAGGGCGGGTGAGAGGGAAGCCTACCCCACTAAATATTTATAAATACCTAAAAAATTATCATTGCTCTCAAAATGACTTTAAAAATAACTTTTTACAAAATTAGGAAAATTTTCGTTTTTTCGGGGAGGGCGGGGGGGGCCTACCCCAGGTAAAAAAAATTTAAAATTTATATTTATATACATCTATTATTGCCTTCAAAATGACTTTGAAAATGACTTTTTACAACCAGAAATTAAGATATAGCTAATTTTTTCATTAATAAGTTAGCAATAAATTTTATGCTGACTCAGCATTTATATAAGCTTTACTTAAAAGGCTGAATTTAGAAAAGTCAAAAAATGCAATAATATATTTTTAATTAATAGTGAAGTTTGATACCTATATTGTAAGTTATAGTAATGCCTAAAAAAAAATTATCAAGGTAGCATCACAAATTTGACCGTCAAAATACCCCAAAATAAATGCCATTATTATTCAATTTACATGTACTTAATGTGGTCTAAAATTTTTTTTAATTTAATATTTGTATCCGCCATATGGAAGATTGTCTATGTACCAAATTTCAAAATGATACCTTATTTCGTCCATTAATTATTGCTATTTAATGACATAAATACATTTTGCAAAAAATGCTGAGTCAGCATAAATAAGAAAATTGAAACCTGAATATCTCAAGAACCGTAAGGGGTTGGAGGTTCCAAATTTCAAATTTTCTTAATTTTCATAAACCATATATCATATAAAAAAATTAGCAAAATCCCAAACATAGGGTGACATTTTTTGATTTTTTTGGATGATTTGACAATGGAATTACCCTTAACATAACAGAAAAACGTTTTCCTATGTTTCTAAAAATATAATTTTCTTCTTTCTAAAATTAGTAAACAAAAATATCTTCCCCTTTTTCCTCTAATAAATGACATGCAAAGTTTAACAAAATACCCAAGTAAGCTACACAAGAAAATTGAGAAAGAAATTCGAAAAGTCACAACTAATTAACAAAAATTTACAAAACCATTAAAAAAATAGACCAGAAACTTTTTTTATCAAAATAAATTGATTGCCCAAGCCAAAAACAGAGTCGATGTAGCAGCACTCCATGCTTGCTCTACCTATTTCAGTCAATGTAGCAGCACTCCTTGCATTTTCTACCTATTTGTCAGTCAATGCATGTACAAAATAAAAAAATTAAAAAAACAAATACAGTATAAAATATTGAAAAAACAAACAAACAGATTTTGTATTAAAAAAATAAATAGATTCAAAGTCAAATAAGTTTGTATTTTTACAGTAATTAAAAAAATGTTCAATTCATAATTATTTTAATGGTTTTGGCTTTTAGACAACACAGAAATGTCGGACCAAAGTCAAAAGTATTAATTAGTGATGTAATTAGTTATCAAGAAGATTTTTCTTACCTTCCTTACTCTTAAAGCTAACAATTTATGTATGTATGTATGTATGTATGTATGTATGTATGTATGTATGTGTGTATGTATGCATGTATGTATGCATGTATGTATGTATGTATATATGTATGTATGAATATATATATAAACACACACACATATAAACAAAAAAAGGTCATGTCTCCAAAAAAAAAGGAGCTCTGGCTTATTATCTGCCCAAACCATAATTTAGTACTAAAAAATTTTTTTTTTAAAATTTTTGAAAATCCTAAGGGTCCCTTCAGAGGCAATTTTTAGGGCGTTATGTACCATTTTTAAAACTGTTTGTAGGAAGTCTTGACATTAAAATTTTTGATTTTTTTTATAGTTATGTTTGTCAAGACTTATTTAATCTAAATAAAATGGGCTATACTCTAAAAAAAAAAATTAAAAACTCAAAAAATTTGTTTTAAAAAACCCTAAAATCCACGAATATTTAACAAATAAAAATATTTTTACACTGTAAATTTTTTAAATAAAGTTTTAAATTTTTTAGTAATTAATAAGTTTTCTTGAAATATATTTTATATTAATTTTTTTAAAATACTTAAATAATTTAAAATGCCACCAAAAAAGAAAGTTCGAAGTACTAGATTGGATAAAATATTTTTAGTTAAAAAGTTAATCAAAAAACTTCCAGCAAAAAAAATGTGCAACTGCTAAAGAAATTATTCAATTATCTCTTTCTACGAAAATCAAAGTGTGAAGAAAATGTGAAGTTCTTAGTAGGTTGTCCTAACAAAAGTTTTTCTTTTATACCTAATTGTCCAGTTGATCAGTCTGAATACTGTCCAAACTAATGGTTTCTTGGATACTTGGTGGATTTAAAGTGCTTACAATACAAAAGCTAAAGTAATACTTTCAATATAAATTATTATTATCCATGTTTATTCCATAAATATGCTGTCAAATAACATTTTTATAGGATTAAAATTAAGAAATTGTTAAAAGAATGGATGAAATTAAAAGATCAAAGATACAGAACAAATCCTGCTGAAATTAAAAAGACATTTGTTTGAAGAACAAATGAATAAAGTATTTTAAATTGGAGAACATCCTCATGTTATGTTTGAAGAAATATTAAGAGATAAAATAAGAAAAGTGAAAGACAAAGAGGAAGATATTGCTTTCTTAAAATACCAGCTTAGTGAGAGAAAAGGATGTCTTGGAAGTAGAGATAAAATATATGAGTATTCTGTAGCAAGAAGCAAAAGATACACATCAAAGTTAAATAGAAATCCGTCAGTAGAATTATAAGTAAGAAGTAAAAGATGCACATCAAAGTTAAATAGAAATCCGTCAGGAGAATTATAAGAATGAATTAGACTAATAGTAAATGAATTAGAATAATAGTAAATGAATTAACGAAGGGAAAGCAATTTAAAAATAATAGAACTGCAGTTTTGGTAAGGATTGATGTGAAAACAGAACTGCTTCGCATTCCTCCAATAGATTCTAGTTCAGGGATGAATCAAAAGCAAGCTATTGTAGAATTGATGGAATTATTTGGATTAAAAGATAAGGTTAAATGTCTCTGTTTTGACACAACTTTAACAAATACAAGAAAATGGCGAGGTACTTGCATGAGGTTGATTCAACAAGTTCAACGCCCCTTGTTGTTGATTGCATGTAGACATCATGTAATTGAGTGACACATAACCCATTTCTGGAAGATTTACCCAAGACGCGAAACTTCTGGTCCAGAAAACAAACTATTTGAAGTTCTAAAAAAAACTGGAATAGTATAGATGCTTAAACTAAGGAACTGAAAAGAATAGTAATACCACCTGGAACATGGATATGTAATCAAAAACTAGCTGCTGTTTAGTTTTGCCATAATGTGATTAGTTTAAAGATCTTCAAAAAGGTAATATTTTTATTTTTATTCATTTTCGATTTAATCTAATTTTTAAAAAGTTACATTTATTACAAATTTATAACATATCCAAAACCTTTTAGGACAGAAATATAAGAAAAGAATACCATGAGCTAGCTGAACTTTTATGATTCTATAATCAAATAGGTTTAAATTTCACTTACCAGGACTAGTTCACTATTCAAGATTTATGGGAAAAGGTTTATACTACTTAAAATTGTATCTTTTAATGAATGAAATCCAAAACCTGACTGACAAACATAAAGAAGAAATAACTGGTATGGCTTTATTCATTTGTCCTTCCTATACAGAGTGGTTTCTAAAAGCAGAGTTAAGTTCTTTGGCACCATTGCAGGTATCAGTCTTTTAGTATTTTTTCAATAAGTTAAAAAGCTCATTATTGATTAAAGTATTTCAAAATGTTAATCAATATTATTTATTAGGCTTACTGGCTTTTGAAAAGGTTTGAGGAATGGAACCTACTTGGCTCTCAAGCTGTTGCAAGCTCTATTCTCAGATATACTTGGTCTCTAGATCCTACTTTAGTAGTTTTTGCCCTAGCAGATAAAGAATGTAGGGTACGTGGTGATATGGCCAAAAGAACTGTATAGTTTACAAAGATGTCCAGTTTTCCCTTGGAGCACCAGGTAATGCACTAAACTATATTGAATAACCTCAACTTCAGTAAAGATGACCTTCCTAGTTTGAATCTATTAATAAAAGAAAAGTCGTGGCTAGTTTTTGACATGCTTAGGCATGGAAATGCAGAAACTCAATGGATGAAAACTCCACCAGAATTTTGGAAATTCAATGATTTTTATCAAGAATTTAGAGCAAAATTTAAGGGACTTGATGTTGTTAATGACTGTTCTGAGAGAGCAGTTAAGTTAGTTCAAGACCTAATAAATAGAGCATATTCTGAGGAAAAAGGTAGGACACCATTCTCTTTACAAATAGTTACAAAAAAAAACAGAAACGGGAAGAATAAAATATCTTACGAAAAAGCCCATAATACAAGAACAAAAAAATTCTAGTTTCTTATGCACTTTTTTTTGTTAATATCACTTCTTCAAGAAAGAATAAAAAAATTCATAAATTTACTGGAATTGATGTATTTTAATTTAAATGAAACTGAACTATTGAGTTGAAATTTTTTATAATTTAACTTTTTTTTTTTTTAACTACCTTCTATCCCTGTACAGGCCCTCTCTCTTATATATACTTCCCAGAATAGTTCCTGAAGCTGATTATAAGTGAGAAATCAATATTGTACTTAATCAAAAATAAATAAAAATAATGTAGCTTTTATGAGAGAATTTTACAAATATTGTGTATTTTTATGAGCTTTTCTGAATATTTAGGGTTTTTTGAAACAAATTTTATAAATCTTAAATTTTTTCTGAGAATAGAGCCCATTTTATTTAGATTAAATAAGTCTTTACAAACATAAATATATTAAAAAAAAATCAAGCTTAAATGTCAAGATTCCCTATAAACAGTTTTAAAAGAAGTACAAAAGACCCTTAAAATTGCCCCATCTACCCCCTGAAGGAACTCTAAGGTTTTTCAAAAATTAGAAATTTTTTTTTTTATTAAGTAGAAAATCATGGTTTGGGTAGATGATAAGCTAAGGCTTTTTTTTAGGAGACATGACCTTATTTTAAAGAACAGAGCAATAATAAATTAGTAAAAACATTTATCTAATTTTTAGTTTTTTTCAACATTATGTTTCTCCATCAGTAGATTCATCAGGAAGCTTCCTGATGAACCGACTGATGGAGAAACACCAATGTTGAAGAAAACTAAAAATTAGATAAATGTTTTTACTAATTTATATATGTATATATATATATATATATATATATATATATATATATATATATATATATATTAATATATAAATATATATATATTATATATATATATATATATATATATATATATATATATATATATATATATATATATATATATATATATATATATATATATATATATATATATTAGTAGTAAATAACTTAACGAAAATTTTTCTCATTTTATTCTCATTAAATGAGAAAAAATTTTCTTAAATGATTTTCTCCTAATTTATAATTGCTCAGTTCTTTTAAAACATTGAGCACTCTATTTTGTAGAATACATTATAAAATTGTTTAAATATATATATATATATATATATATATATATATATATATATATATATATATATATATATATATATATATATATATATATATATATATATATATATATATATATATATATACATCCACACACATATATAGAGAGGGAGCGTCTATAAACGCATTTAATGTATATATAGTATATAACTTCTAATTTATTTTTCACTAAATAAATAACAAACTGTTTTGCCATTACAACTTCTTTGAAAACTAATTTAACAGAAGATTTCTTCTTCTTTGATTTGTTACTTTTTGCTGACTTTTTGTTCTTTGGAGGCATGTTTTTAAGAATAAATTTAGCTTAAAAACAATTTTATGTGCTACACAAAGTAACTTCAAAATAAAACAATTACATTTATATCTTAATACAACTCTCACTTAAATATACCATACTTATTAGCCCTAGGAATTAGGGTCAACATTTGGCAATGGCAACCTCACTGTCAACCTCAAAGTGCAAAAAAATGCCAACCTTGTTTCTATGTTTTATGGTAACCTCTTTGTTTCAAATTTTTTTTGGCCAATCTGAGGTTGACCTCAACAGTTTAAAGTTGGCAATAAATTGCTGACTTCAGTTTTCCTAATTCTGAGGGCTCATATATATATATATATATATATATACATTAATCCTTGGAATTAGGAAAATTGAGGTTGGCAATTTTCTACCAATCTAAAACTGTTAGAGGTCAGCATCAGGTTGGCAAAAAAAACTTGACATGAAGGTGTTACCAAAAAACATAGATTCAAAGGTTGGCGATTTTTTGCTGACCTTAAATATTTTTAGATTGGCAGTATAGTGGGCATTTCTGAATGCTAACCATAATTTTAAAGGCTGATTACTTCGATTCATTACTTTGATAGCCAATGATTTAAAAAAACATTTTTAAATTGTAGGGGCAATAAATAATTCCGAGAGGATTTATAAATGGGTAAATTTAACTTAAGAAAATTTAAAAATAAAAATGAATTGATTGCAAGAAACAACAACAAATACATATAAACATTTATTTGATATAAAGAACCAAAACATAATACAAGTTCACATAATCATGCATAGATATAATGCACAGATATATACATATTATATATGACATTTTTATATATATATACAGAACAAAAAATTTTATTACTTTCAAAACTATGATGCAAAAAACCATTGAAAAAGATTTAGAGAAATTTTAAAAAGAAAAAAGGTGCTAAATATTTTTTTAGTTACTAAAAGCAGACAATTAAAGTATTTAGATAGCAAAACCAAACACACTAACAATGCAATACATAGTCTTGTTTTCCCATCTTACAGTACAACTTCCTATAAATAAAAGTAAATGATAAAATAAGAAAACACCAATCAACTTTTAATTAATACCAAAAAATATTGCACGTACCATCTGAGCCATTATCCCAGTAACACGAGCTTGCAGTATGAAGACCCGCACCATTCTTTTGCATTATTACACAAGTCACTAAAACAACTCTTTTTTATTAATTTAGTATTTTTAAATTAGGCATTTTTATGTGGAACAGGAAACGTTTAGTAAGATTTATAGATATACAAAAAGTCTATAGAAAGTCATATAGTAAACCAGAAGCTTTTAGTGTACTTTACAGTAAAAAAGAAATCATTTAAAGGAAAAAGAAATCATTTAAAGGAAAAAGAAAATCTAAAAGTACTGTGATGTGTGTCCTCTATGAGTAAGAGGTATGGGGACTTTCACTTGAAAAACTGAGCTTAAAATTTACTTTGATTTATAGACCTAAAGGATCAATTTATTTTTCGGGACCTGGTGTTCTAAAATAAAAAAATGATTGGCTCATTGTACTTCAAAAATATTTTTTTATCTATAAAAACTTTTTTGTATTATTTGGAGTTCAAAAATATGAGAACCATTATATTAATTTTTTTCTGTTAATCCATAAGTTAATTCTTTAAATTGATAACTCTTTCAAATATGGCAGTTTTTATAACCATCTTATTTACAAAGCAGACTTTCCACAAATAGACTTTAAATGAATTGCACCAAACTAATGTTTTGATAAACGAAATTAATAAAATTCAGTTATTTGGACTTAGTTAAAATAGTTTGCTTTGTCAAAAGAAACTTTTTGCTTTATTAAAAAAACCTTTTTGCTTTCCACCAAACAGAGCCTTAAATTTTCTACTTTCTAAATAAATTGCTGCACTCCCCAGGACAGCTTTTACTTGATCATGTAAATTTTGCTGGAAGCCATTAATCAAGCATCTCATTAGTGCAAGTATATCTAAACAAATAGATAAATGGATTAAAAGGGATGATTTTCCCTAAACTTGAAAAAACTCCTTTAACTAAGTTTTTTTAACAACTGAAAAAAATTTGGCTGAGTTGTATAATAAATTTATGTACCATTGTTATATCAAGCAATTTTGTACTGTATTATTTTGAGGATTTTAAAGATGTCATTAATTCTACTTATGATCCAGTATTATCTGTATTATTTTAAGAGTTTAAGAACTGATTTTTCCTAAGCTACAAATTTCAATTTTTTTAAACAACTGTTCATAAAGATGTACCCCATTTTCACAAATTGCAAATGCAGTAAATTTTTTTCCAAAGCATCAAAAAAGTTATTTCTTTAAGCCACAGAAATCTTATTTTTAAGAAAATCTTGTAAACTGTAGTGAACAGGAAGATTTTTTTAGCTCTGTTTATGTTAAACCCTGTGGTTTAAAAACATGCAAACGTCTATAACAACCGAAATAAATGCTGGTTCAAGACAAATATGTAAACTACTGTCAGGGCTTTAAATTCACAAAAGCTTCACATAGACTGCCCTCAAATAACCACAACAAATTCTCATTCAATCTTAGCACTATTATAGTTTTCTTTACTTAAAACCTTTATTTACTTAAATACTTTGTCTTTATATGCTTATCTTTGAAACAATCTTTAGCTATATAACCTATTTTTAATTAACTCCAGCAAAGCAGGGAAATTAGAAAGTGGCCAAGTAGTAACTGCGTTGAGTTCCTTCAGAAATGATTCACAATGTTTTTGACAACCTTTCAATATCAGTGATTTTAACAATGTTTTTTTTACGCTTCTGCACCCAATAATCTAAATAACTAGATGTTATTTATATAAATGCACTAAATAATAGAAGTTTTAATAGTTTATGCAACAATACTTTTATTTATTAAATGATACAAATTTCATAGATAAATCTCAACAATGCATAGATATAACTATGTTAAAATTTAAAAATAGAACATTCTTATATTGTATAAATAGCATGTTAATTGTAAGTGTAAACAAGATGACTTGTGTTAAAACATTGAATATATTTAGTATAATTTTCTAAAATACTTATCTGAATAGTGTCATGTAGAAATTAAAACCTCATAAATACCAAATTAAAAAAATGAAAAAAGATTTACCAATATATTTAAAAGGCTTTCCGAGTTTGGTTAGTTGATTTAAACACTGTTCAACTACACTGGATGTCCACTGGTTCACTTTATTGTGTTGATAAGCATTTCCTCCAATTGCACCTTCTATAGACTTAAAAACAAAAATTTAATAATAGATAATAAAAAAATACAGCATATTTTATAATAAAGTTTTGAAAAAAGCAGTAGAGGTACAGTGCTTGCGTTGTAAAGAAGAAGCAGAAAGTACTGAGTTTGATCTCCACTATGTTTCACAAACTTGTTTCTCTGCACAACAGCCTTGTTCATCAATTTTAGTGTTACAGAGTTTAGTCCCCATGGCCTTATGGAGGTAAATACAGTGAAAAAGAAAAAAGGCAATATAAAACCACATATCTGAATATAAAGAAATTTTATTAAGTCACAAGTGTTACCTCTTTAATAATGTTGCTGACCTCCTCAACCACAAATGATGCCTTTATAATAAGTAAAAATTTTTTTTATCAGTTTATTAAAAAGCATTTTATAATAAGTGTAAAAAGTTAATTAAATGTTTTTTTACATTTTATTGCTTTTTCAATATTTAAAAGCTAAAAAAAAGTTAACACTCCAAACTGTCTCAGGTATAAAAAAGGAGAGATGGGTGTCAAAAAAAAGGAGAGATGGGTGTAAAAAAAAATAATTCTGATTTTTGATTTGTTATGCAGCAGAAAACTTGTATTTAGAGTAACTAGAGAAAAATAAAAATAAAATAAAACACACTACAACAAACAAAAAACAATTACTTTGTGTCTGGAGTTACACCAACCTTAAATATTTGAACAAATATTTGCTTTTTATGATTTTTCTAATAATTAAATACCATTAATTCAATATCAGTTAGCTATGGGTTATTTTATTAATACAATGTATTGAGTTGGGTTTGTGACTGGGGATGCATGAACATTAATACATTTTTAAGTCTATTTTTTAATTCGAAGTTCATGTTACATTTTAATTCATGTATATTTATATATAAACATTATTATGATCAACATGATCATCATGATCATGGTCATCGTGAACATCATGATCATAGTCATTGTGGTCATCATGATCATAGTCATCGTAATCATCATGATCATGGTCATCATGATCATCATCATAATGGTTATCATGATCATCATTATGATCATGTTCATCACCATTATGATCATATTGATCATGATCATCATCAAAACCATGATCATCATCATCAAGCTTTAGCCTTCCTCTTTTAAGCTGTTTCTAATGTAAAAATCTCAAGTATTTTCTTTCTTTAACTAAAGCTTGTTTATACCATATGTTATGTATTCTCTATAGTTTTTTTACTTATATCTCTAACATTTTCTCCGGAAGCTGCTACCTCTCTATGCTGATAGCCAAGTGCTAAGCTCCAATATTCTCAGTTTACTTGTATCTCACATCATATGTTTTGTTCTAGAGAGCCTTCTGGAAAATCCTTAAAAGTGCCATTAACTAAAGTAAGTCTAAAATTACAATTCAAATAAGATTATTAAATTTTATCTTTCTAACGACAGTATTAAAGTCATTCTCGAAGGCTTACACTCTTTTTTCTTTCCAGAAAATTTAGGAGTACCGCTTTCTTTTTTTTGATGAAATTTGAAATCTCACAATGAATTTGGATCAAGCTTAATATAAACCACTCAAAAAATCAACAAGGGATTTATAAAGCAGAGCTAATAATCAAAACTGCTTGCATTGATATTTTAAAAGATGAATTTACATTTGGCTTTTAAACAAAAATAAATTTTAACCGTAATATAACAATTTTTTGCTCCAGGGATAGTTAATAAAGCTTATAAGAAAGAAGGAGGGAGTACTTAAATGTATGGGAGTGGAATATATATGCATTTTTTTTTTACTGAGTTAGATGTGCAGATTCATCTAATTGATTACATAAACACATAACAAAAGTATATCTAACATAGATGACAATTGCATTACAATTCCCTCAGTATTTTTTAAAATGTAGAGCTATAATAAAATTACAACCCTCTCATTAAGACTCTTTATTTACAAAGCTAAAGGTGCCCCATAGAACGGGCCAAGGGAGCTTAGTAGGTCAAATATGTTCACTTTATTTGTTAACATATTTATGTAACAATTTTTTTGTTTCAATAATGAGCAACGTATTGATAGAGTAAGAAAAGTAATTTATAGCAAACTGTAATTAAATACAAATGAAACTCTATATGCGAAAATGATAATAATGAAATTTTTTACAATCAAAATCTTTATAATTTTTGAAAGATCAATATATATAGAATGGTGTGAACTTTTTTTTTGATATCATCAAGGCCACATAGGATTCTTGAGCATTAAAAACAAATAAATAAAAAACTGCCTTGATGTATTTAAATTGATAAATACAGGTACTTAAAAATAATTTTTCATCTTTCTAATCATTTCATTGGATTCGGCTTCCCTGAAAATAGCCAGGTACAAATTTTTAAGTAAAAAGATTTAATATTTTTTAAGTTAAGTAACTTGAAACCCCTGATTTTACCTTGGAATTCTTATTTTACTAAGTACTCTCAACAAATTTTTGCAATCCAATAAAATTCTATTCGATTGCATATGCAAATAAAATACTCATTTCTCCATTGCAGATAATTAAAAGTTTGTGTAATGTTGCTGTAATTTCTCCTGTAGATAATGCTAACTTTTAAACAAGTTTCTTATTGAAAAGTAACTTAGTTATAAAAGTTTCTTAAGATTTTGGGCTTTTAGTACCAGATTCTTATAAACTAGTTTCTTGTTAACATTAATGTTAAAAAGCAACGTCTATTGTGGTTTTTAATACATTTATAAGTTATACCTGCTATGCAATATAGTTGTGCTTATTTAACTTTTAATGTTAAATACTTCTTATTGTAAAATTGTAAATTTCTTTAAACATTTTTCTTTATTAGGTTTTAATTAAATTTTTCAGATCATCCAGAGCTTACTATGACTCTTGCCCTGTTAATTAATTTTAAAGAAAATAAAAGTTTGAAAGCAAAAACTTTTTTCTTATAAGAATGAAAGTTGTATGTTTAATGCATGTTAAAAGGGCAGACTTGACTTATTACCTAAGCACATAAATAATAAAAAAAATCTCTCTCTCTCTCTCTCTCTCTCTCTTTATATATATATATATATATATAAAGAAAATAAAAGTTTGAAAGCAAAAACTTTTTTCTTATAAGAATGAAAGTTGTATGTTTAATGCATGTTAAAAGGGCAGAATTTAATAATTACATAATCAAATAAATAATACAAAAAGCTCTCTCTCTCTCTCTCTCTCTCTCTCTCTCTCTCTCTCTCTCTCTCTCTATATATATATATATATATATATATATATATATATATATATATATATATATATATATATATATATATATAAATATGAAATTTAATGGAAAATGTAGTATCTGTATTATCTGTATGGGTGTTTAAAAACTGTCTGGTCCAACTACATTGTTCTGTACAACAATACAACTTGGTCTTAATTATTGTTAATCCTAACACAGATTTATTATATTGTTTTAATGTATACTGCAGTATAAATAAATTGAAAAAGTTAAAAAAATTTTTTTCAGTTAAAGTTTTTTTTAATTTTTCCAATTTTCTTTTTCTCGGCATTAACTTGGATTTAATAGCTGTTGTGACTTCTGTGCGAACATGCATGAATGAGCATTAATATTATTAAGTTGCTCAATTTATAAAATGATAACCCAAATAGTAGTTTTTGGTAACAATAAAGCATATTATAATTTGTACATTTAAAATGCACAACCTTTCTATTGTGTTTTGCTAACAATATTGAAATAATATATAATGTACTTTAGATAAGTTCAAGTTATGTTATTATAGTAACAATACGTACTATATGCAGTAACTATAGTTATGATAATAACCTACACACTGCATCATCAAAGTACCCTTATTTATTTTGCATGACTTCACCTCCTAACTTAAATGGTCAAAAAGTAAAGTAAAGCTGACTATTACTCTTTAGAACCTTTGTGCAAATTAAATTACAAATAGATATTTAAAGAGGCAAAATTAAAAGAAACCAAACTGCTATAGACAAAAATTATTATGATATTGTAAGGCGTTTGACGACAAATTCTCATCGTTATTCAATAAGAAGTAAAAATATATTTATAAAATTTATATATTTATATCTTGTGACAGAAATAGGTATCAGATATTCTTAAAAAAAAGTAAAAGCAAAGAAAAGAATTTAGAAACTTTCAATTCTACATAAACATTTTTCAACAGTTATATATTTTTAAAACTTTGTGAAAACGTACCTTTCTTAATAGGTATATTAAAAAAGTATACTTTTAAAAAGTTAAAATGTAGAAATCTTTTATTATTAGGGTAAATTAGGGTAATATGAGCAACTTGGTAATATGAGCATACTAAAAGATTTCTAAGATGCAAGCTGTGAAGTTAAAGTTGCTTTGTATTTTTTGAATCAACTTTAGGTGGTGATAAAAGAAATCAGTATAATTAGCGTAAATTTATATGATGTAATTAGCAGCTCTCATTTAATTAAAACATTATTAAATTGTTTGCGTTGTTAAAATATAAACATCATGCATGAATATATCTGTGGTACAAAATTTTGATGATAAAATAATGAAACTTAATTTTTCATAAAAAAAAATATTTTAGCTAGAAATCCCTTTCATTTTTGCTTGAAATACAATGCATAGAAACATTTAGTTTTTTCATTTTATTTAAAGATACAATTTTTGTATAATATAAGCATGCTTAAATTACCCAGTATTTTTATTGAAATTAGCTAGTTTAAAGCCCTAAAATTGCAGTGGTTTTAATTGCTTTATAAATGAAAACAAAACAAAGTAAATTTTTTTAATATTTTAACAATACTAAATATCTTTTTATAATTTAAATTCAAAAAATTTGTAATATTATTGTTTAATGGTTTGAGCTAATAAAATTGAAAAAATAATAAACAAACTTAAAAAAAAAAAAAAAAAGGGTAAAATTAAAAATTTAGTAGGAACGAATCATTATATTCCACAAATTTGTTATAACCGTCAGGTTAGTACTTTTTTACTTATTAATCTTATTTTTTTGAACTAATTTAAAGTGTTCATATTACAAAGTGGTTGGGGTTATACATGTTTTTTAAGAAGAAATTTCGGGTGCCCAAATATCTAATTGGATCAAAAGTTGTGATCCCTGAAATTTTTTCTTCTTATTAGGCCTAACTTTGTTAAAAATTATTGAATGAAAACCTTTACATCAAAATGCATCGAATTTTTAGGATATTTAGGATAATTAAATTTTTTATAGTGATTAATAAACAAAAAATAGCTGAAAAAATATATAAAAGGATAAAATAAAGTGCTAATAATAATTAAGTGCACTAATAAATTCTAAAACTTTTGGACATGTAAATTTGTTAAAGAAAAAATTGAATATATTAACTTTATTTGGTATAAGTCACTTAAACTTATCGAAACATCCTAAAATAAAAAAATGAAACAATAAGATGAAACAACCCAACATAATAAAAGTGACACTTTTTTAAAATTAAAACGAAAAATATATTTTCTTTATCACTCATCAGTTTATCAACATACAGGTTTTAAACTTAGAATTAAATTTTTTAAAACTTAATATTTTCAAAGAAGAAATTTGTCTTTGTTTGCGACGTCATAAACCACTTAAATTTTGCCTCTAAACGGCATTAAGTTTTTAGCAAATTAAATGTTTGGCAATAAATGTAAAAATATGGTCTATTCCACTAAATCAAATTTTTTATTCTTATCTTTAGTAACACAAAACTATTTGTTCTTCTTTTGGTACGTTGTTTTCTCTTAGACAAAAAGTTTATTTTGTTTACATATAAACTAATAAGTATAAAAAAAATCTATACTGCATAGTATTATTTTTTAATCAAACAATAATCTATTTGATTACATTTACGCGTTAAATGATAAGCTGAATGTTTCTTGTGTAAGGAATTTTCTTTAATTTTTGAAATTTCGACTTAAACTCAGCAATATCTAAAAATATTACCAAACATTATTCTTTAATATTTATGATAAGATTTCATGACATCCTTCAAGATTAATAATATTTCTGTTCTTGATATTTTATACAGTCTCATGTAGAGCGCCAATAACTTTGCCTTTTAGTTTGCATAACTTGCCAACAGGGTATTAAAGAAATATGTTATAAGTATATGTAAATTGTGCATGTTAATGAACCTAAAATATTTTTCTTGCACCAAAAACCAAAAAAATGCACTCTAAAAAATGTATTTGTTTAGATGTGCAAGTCAAAAGACTAAAATACTCTATCAAAGTTTTTTGATCCATCTAACTAAATACAGATTTTGAAAAAATGGAGCCACAGGAACTCAAGACTGTCATAAGAGTATTATTGCAAAACTGAATTTGTATATTGTATAAAAAAACAATGATATCTTTAAAGAATATACTTTTACTAAATGTAGTGTAAAAATTTAAAACCATTTATTTATTCAAGTTTTATATATGGTTCGAAAGAGCTTTGAATTTGTAATAAAATGGTGAAAAATTTATGAAAAAAGAATCATTGCAAAAAAAGTTATGCTCTTTTAAGTAACATTATTTTTTATGATGCATTGCTTAAGAAAAATGCAACTTACGTATAAAACTCGCGTTCGGCTAACGGCAGCTTTGTAATAGAATCATTGTTAATTTGCGCTTGATTTTGCATAGTAAAATGTGCAAAACGATTAAAAAACGTAATTAAAAAAGTTTCGAATTTAAGTAACAAAATATTTTTAATGATTAAAACGTAATAGTAAAATTCATAACAAAATTTTATAAAATATGCATAAAAAAATATCGCGTTTTTTTGCAATATATATATATATATAAATATATTTATGGTTAAGGGTATATATATTTATTTTATTAAATATGCACCAAGGCTAGGATTTCTATAGCGTATGTTTAAATGCATATAGGTGATCTTTAAATACATTAAAAGCCTTAGCGTTTTCGCCTTATTTTTATCGTTACTAATGATTTTCAATGAAAGATATATATATATATATATATATATATATATATATATATATATATATATATATATATATATATATATATATATTTATATATATACATATATATATATATATATATATATATATATATATATATATATATATATATATATATATATATATATATATATATATATATATATATATATATATATATATATTATATATATATATATATATATATATATATATATATATATATATATATATATATATATATATATATATATATATATATATATATATATATATATATATATATATATATGCATATATAACATCGAAAATGGCGTGATATTTCAGTGGGGGCCGGAGTACAAAAAAATAATCATAAAACACCATATAGTTCAACTAAAAACCTACAAAACTATATCCATCTAAACAATGGGGGAGAAGGGGACACGTCCGCTACGGCTCTCTTTCATTTTCTTTTCAGTAGTCCTTATATCTATCTAACTATATATAAATTCCAAGAAACCGCAACAAATAAAAATAATTTTTTTAAAAACATACTTCTTTAACAAAAAATTTAGACTATAATAATTATTTTCTTTTTTGCTTAATAATGTTTTTAACAGAATTGTGGCTTTGAAGAAAGTCTAGTTTTTGAAGCAAACAAAACTGTGACATCCATAGCTAGAAAGAGTCGATTCTTTAGTACGCAAAGGAAACCACATCCAATGATATCTAAAATAAAGTAAACCCCTAAATTAATATTGCCATACCTATTTATGATGCCTTTTGTCGCGGATAATAAATAAGGATGCCTTATGGCGCGGATAATAAATAAACATATAACTGTTATTATTGCATTAATAAACATAATCAATCTCTAAAAAAATTTGAACCGGTTTAATCTTAATATGAAAAAGATCAACATCCATCGAATCAATCATGTGGTTTTCATCATGTTGCGTAACCTTGCAATTATAGATAAGATAAAATATATCAGATATATAAAATTAAAAAAAAAAATTAAGGCGAACAATTAACTAATGTATAATAAATTAACATGTAACTGTTATTACTGAATTAATAAATATAATCTTGAGGTCTTTAAGATAAACATCTACAGCAGCAAGCTGCCATCATAGTTAAAACCTTGCAATAAAAGATAAATGAAATTATATTAGATATTTAGCACAATAACTGAAAAACCCATTATAAATTAGAGAAGATAAGAATGATTTTTTAACTTAAAAAAAAATTCAAAATCACTTAACTCCTGATACACAACACATTTTCCATTACCAAACCAAAAAATCGATAGAAGTAGACCCTTCAATACTTTTTAACCTGAAATATAATAGATTTGATTATAAGTTATAATGAAAGGAAAGTTATGTGTTAGCGTAACTATCTGGTAATGGCATATGCCATTTGCCTAGAGTGTACTGATTTATTGTAACTAAACACTTACATCTCTCAATCCATGCAAGCAAAAGTCTGTCTTTCTGGGTAGAAACAATGTATAGCCATCATTATGATTAACATTAATTGTCATGAGCAAGGCAATTTGCTTATGTCAAATAGTAAATGAGCTTTGGTTTCCCATAGCTCGTTGCAACCAGGTCAACCCTGGTTGTTGGATATCGGTAACTAACCGACTACCTAAAATTACATTTCTATATACATATATGTATACATAAAAAGAAGTTAAATAATAATAAATCTTTTCATTATCTTAAAAAAAGGGGAGGGTAGAGAATATGATATACATTAGGCACTGTAAAATTTATTATAAAAAACAAAGATTAACCTACTATCTGTAAATAATATCTGTTAATGCAAGTTTATAAGACATACTATTATTTAAAATAACATATACCTTATTACACATTTCTATTATGTTATCACCATATCACCACTTATTATGTCTGCAGAAAGTTGATATTTGCTCACATCATACTCAACACCATCATCATCTTCATTCTCTTTTGGTTTCCAATAAGAAACTATATATACATCACTTTTTTTTTTTTTAATGCCAACAATTCTGCTGTAATATACATCCTGGGTGTTAGTGGCATTATCGAACCACATGTGGCAAATACTTCTTCCAATAGAAGCTCCAATAAGAATTTCTTCAATATCTGAGGCCTCATTATTTTCTAGGTCAGGAAACATTTCTTTTACCTGATCAGGCATGCAATTTTTTAATATTTTTTCTACATTTCTGCGTTCTTTGTTTTCTTTTTTCTGAATTTTATCTGCTATTCGTTTTATCAATTCTAACTTCAGGTCATTATGACATTGCATATTTGTAAACCGCTTTTTCTGGCATTAGAGATAGCCCATAATATCAACTTGTTTTCATTTGGCTTTTTGCATAGCAGTGCAGTTGTTTTATTTTTGCAAGCACGAAGTTTTGAAGAAAGAAAACAAAGAGTGGTATTTGGAGCTTTGTGCTTTGCAGCGCTAAACATACCCATAAGTTCTTCTGAATCAATGTTGTGAAGCCTAGCTGACTTAGTCTGGTCTTTAAGGTGATCATTAGAACTCATTTCAAATTGCCGCTTGTACTGCCTGTCAATGACACTAATAACTGCATTAAGGCAGTCAGCTAATGCTTTACTCATTTCATCAGTTACTAAGCAAAAGCTGATTATTGAATCAAAAACTACATCTTCAATATCATTACCAAAGAAATCAGTTTTTCTTTTAAGTAGAGATAAAGGATTCTTGCTGCTCTCAATAAGAGTGTTCCGAACATCTTTTACTACCTGAATGCCAGATATGTAGTCAAGTCCCGTACCTGGTGCAATATAAAATTTTGTCATCAAAGGACCAGAAAGTAGCTTTCCAATTAAAGCTAAAACACACAACTCACGGATACCTAAGGTGAAAAAGTTAATTAGTAACAAAGAATAATCTTTGTTTATAATAGTCTTTACTCCCCGTTAATCTTGCAAGTGTCTATTTGTAATTTGTATTTGTAACTTTATTTGTAGTTAATTCTATAGCCTATAATATTGTGTAGCACTTTATCAAATGAACTGAACAGGTATTAAAAAGAAAAAAGATACCTGTTTCAGATGTAAAGTCTTGAAATAAACTATTTCGCAGACCTCCGCATAACGCCAAGCCAGAACACAGAAATATCTTCAATATGGCATAATGATGGATCAAAATATCACATGTGTGAAAAAGCATATGTAGTCTGTTGCCTCTATAGCGCGGTAGCGATCCTCTGGGCAACTCGTGTTGGTCCAAAAAGGTTACAAAACCTTTTGGATCACCTATGAATATCATAAAAAAGCTCATTTTGGCAATTGCAAGAAGAATGTGAAATAAAAACATGCACTAGTTATAATATCTTATTTTAACTCGAAATTTTATTCAGAAAACTAAATATATTTAAGTAAAAGAATGGTTTAGATTAGTTAGAGTACCTTTTGCATCCTTATAGCGAAGTTTGTTCAGCTGTATAACAATGTTTGCTGCAATGCAGTCTCTTCCAAAAAGTTTCCCTTTTGAAGTCTCTAATGCCTTAAGTGAAGACTTACAAGAGCTGGTCATTGTGTCTAAGGGGTTAAGGTGACAGTTTAGTTCATTTAATGATTTCTGCCAAACAAGGTTTAACTTTGCGATTGTTGCATGGTTTGTTGCAACTCTGTCACTCATCGTATTTGTTATGTTCCCAATAATAGTGCTTCTTACGTCAGTATATTTGAGCTGATAGAAATCACTATATAACTTAGCGAGATTATCAATAGACTTTGTAATATGACTCTGATAGTCATAAGCTGTACCGCCAGGAAGTTGATCAATAGCTACAACCATACATACTGATTCTGTTGTCAAGAGCACAGCATTTACATGAACACCCTCCTGGGTTGTTGCATCAAAGCCAAGTGTCAGATCCTTTGTTGTAAATGCTATCTGAGCAGCCTGTAAGTCTGAAAGCACACCAAGCTCACGCATCATTTGTTCTACAGTTGTACGATGTAGAATTTGACTAAATCGATAGCCAGTATGTTCCCCAATTTTACGGAGCAGAGATGGCACATTTTGTGTAGGAACTTGGCACACAAGCATGTCATATATAGGTCTCCTAATATCTGCTGAGTAGCATTTTTCATTTTTGGTGTTTTGTGTTACTTGCTGAATTTCCTCCAACTCTTCTTGTAAATTCAAAATGTCATTTTGCAGTACAAGAATTGCAGAATTTTTTTCAGCAAGTTGATGGCTTAACATTGCTTTTTGATAAGAAAATTTTCTTTTATGATTTTGAAGTTTTTTCAACTGTAAATTTAAAAACTTTTCTTTTAATTTTTTTCTAAGTTGAGAAATTAACTTTTCATTACGAGTAATAACTTGATTTAGATATTTAAATCTGTATGCTCTAGCCTTTGTCCTATCTTTTAAACCTTTAATATCCTCTTTATGCTTTCTCTTCTTAATTGCCATTTCGTTTGCCAAAATGGTTAATCTCTTTCTCATAACCTTTTTTCTGGGACTCAACTGGTAAGCTCTCAAACTGAATAGTGGTTCCTGAGAAGAGGTTTTTAAAGTAGGACGAGATAAAGGAGATAAGTGATCACTATTTGATACAGAAACACTGATTTGTTGAGAAGAAAATGAAGAACATGTTGGGAAATTCAATTGAGGTTGCATTCGATTGCGATGTTTGTGCCACAGCAAATGTTGTTATTTGGTATGCAAAGAGCATGTTGCAGATGTCAACAAATGGTTTCGAATTTCGTGAAAAATGGTTTACAAAGACTTTCGATGTTCTAACTAGTTGCTGAATCTGACTTATACAAATTTTGATGTTAAAATACTTACCGATTAGTTCTACAGTTACTTTATATGAATCGTTGTTAGTTGCAAATATATGCAGTACATGTCCATTTCTACAGCCATATTTAAATGAGCTGGTATTGGAAAATTACAAGCTAAATAAGTTTTAGCTTTACCATAAAAAAGATTTGTTTTCTTGTGAGGTCCCATGATGCACTAAATTAAATTCAACAATCATAATACTACTATTTAATTGGGTCGGCTATTAATCATAATTAAATAATTTAAAAAATCGCCATTAATCTATAAAAAATTTTTTAAATATACGTATAATTTTTATATATCATATATAGCTTAAGGTGGCTATATGGTAAATTATGGGTATGGAAAAAGCTGAGAAAATGCTGTTTTATGTTTTTTATGAATTTTATGCAGAATCATCGTAAAATAGTGTTATACAATTTTAATTTTAGCATTTTAAATTTTATTTGGCAGAATTTTGCCTTTGCACTAATTTTGGTGGGTGAAAAGAGTTAGCTATCAAAAAAAAAATTAATATATAACCACCCTAATTATACTTGTTAGTTTTTGTGTACATCATTTAACAATTTTAAAAAGAGAAAACCCAAATATCCTTAGTAGTAAAAGGCTATTAAAAATAAAGTTTGTATAACAGTTCTAATAAAATATATCATTATAATGAATAAAAAAATCAAAAATACTGAATTCTCCACTGTCAAAAACCGCCCCTCCCCCTAATACTATGTAACGGAAGTGGAAATACATACCTCCACTGCGCGGAACAATAGGGCATGTGGTCATGAATATTTTTTGATGAAATTTGGCAGGCACATAGAAAATAGATGTATACAGTTGCCTTAAAAATTTTAAATATGTACCAACATGCCTTCAATATTAATGCACCTCCGGAACAGAAACAAAATTTAAAAACGAATGAAAACCACAAACTGTAAAAAAAACTACAGAATTTATAACAAAAAGCAATAGTAACAATAGCAGAAACAGTTTTATAAAGTGTAACAGTAACAGCAACACAAAAAGAGGTGGAAATGGTACCTCCACTGGGTCAAAAAATACGGTATTTGGTCATGAATATTTTTTAATGAAATTTGGCAGGCACATAGAAAATAGATCTATACAGTTGTCTGGAAAATTTCAAATATGTACCAACATGCCTTCGATATCAATGCAGTGCCAGAACAGGAACGAAATTTTAAATAGCAATAAAAAAACTGAAAAATTTATTACACGTAAAAAAAAAACATAATTTATTCAAGATAAAATATTCTACTTTTTTAATAAAGTCTAAGCTGGTATAAAATTCTAAAAAAAAAGACAAATAAATACATCTTTACCACACCGACTTCGAGCACGCTGTGAAAAAAAAGGTCACACATTTTTACTTTGAAATCGGTGCCGTAAAAAGCCAGATACGCACGTACCTACTAAATGTTAATTACCTATTATTTAATAAAGATTTACAGCAAAAACAATGCTAAAACAATAAATTGTTTTGATATGTAAAAACCTTCAGAATAAAAATAACAGATAAGTAATTCTCATATAATTTGCAACATGACAATTTATTATACAAACTTTTTTTTAGTTTATATAAAAGATAACTACATTGTACATAACTTTGCTTTTCAGCATCATTAAACAATGATTATTAATCAATGATAAACTGCGATATTATTGAAATTATTTTTTGATACATATAATAACCTTGATTTTACTTACTTCTTCTGTGTTCTGAAGATCATCCATTTTTTTTATATTGATGTCTTTACCGGACTTATAAACACATACCGTGGATTCAATATGTTAATTTTGAGGGGGTTGAGTTCCTACGCACCCATAAAAGATAAGCAAATTACACTCCTATTTTAATCTTGCAATTAAGCGGAGTAATCATTAAAATAAAATCATTTTAAAGTAAAATTCCAAGCTTAAATAATCTCTACGGTGGTGAAATAAAGTTAAAAACAATGTAATTAAAAGTAACTAACTAGAAAACATTTCCAAAGCTAAGCTAACCTAAATAGTATCAATTAATCAATTGTATTCTGAAATAGATTTTTCATTTTACGGATTATTTACATATGGTGCAAGTACTAATTTCAAGTCAACACCTTAATCTACAACAAAAAAAAAAAAAAAAGAGTAAAAATTTATATTTAATAATAATAAAACAAAAAATTATCAAGAACAGAAAGCAAAATATAACTAATATTTAAAAATCTAGAAAAGAAACTTCAGAGTAGCAATATTGGTTGGTCAATCACCACAATACTGTGTAAAGTGAGCAGGAACGCCGGAAAGAGTTAGCATATGGTAGCAACTACTATTCCTGCCCTTTTTGGCTGATGTACTGTGGCAGATGTACCGTATTTCGCTCTTTGTAAAATTCTTTTCAACCACTTTCTTCATTGTTATTTTTATCGTTAGTATTATTATTATTTTGATTATTATTACCAATAACTGGAGTTTTTATTATTATTGCCTATTATTATTACTGATACTTATATTACTATATTATTTACAATGTTGTTACTGTTTATTATTATAATCTACTTCTCTTTTATTGCTAAATTTTAATTGCGTATATAAAAGTCTTTTATTCAAGATAGATGTATAAAAGTAAATTGAATTTTGTCCTTAATTTATCAAACTTTTCACTTAATTATTGTTCCATAAAGTTATTCGTTTAAGTATTGTACTGTTTTACATTTTTTTTTGTTTTATTTTTCATTATTATGGTGTTTACTTAATATTAATACTTGTACTATATGTAAATACTCCATGTAATGTAAAATCTATTTAAAAATACATTTGATTTGATTTCTGCGAAATAGGTATGATAAATCTTTAATGCTATAAAAGCATGTTATTATCCAACTTTTTTTAATCAATATTCTATTATTAACACCAACCCAATGGAACCAGCTCTAAGATTTAGAGAACTTAGAAAGATAAGAAATTGGATAAAATTTTGAAGGCAATCAAAAACAAACCTGGAATCAAAAAATACAATAAGTCAGGGTCAAACAGTAATTTCTAAAGCATTACTCATTTCAGTAATTATTGAAAAGCTTGACTGTTTCAGTCAAATCAGAGCAAAAACAAAAGAAATCTTATTTTGAAGCGATTGATGCTATTCAAAACCGTTTTCGTTAGAGATTTAACCAGGATAGTTTAAATTCTGTGAACAATTTAGAAGAAGTTTAAACTTCATTGTTAAAAACACAAGATTACCCGCATTTATTCCCATTGGAATGCCATTATTCACTGGTGTTGACATCTTTATACTAAAAAATGAGATAAAGGGGCTACCAGCAAACATTAACCTGTAATAAGGGGTTGACTTTTGAATTTTTTCACTTAAAAATGAATGGGTATATTTTTAAATGGTTTGGGTATATTTTAATTTTTAAATGGTATTGGTATGGGTATGGGTTTTAAATTTTTTAAATGGTATGGGTATATTTTAATTTTTAAATGGAATGGGTATATTTTAAAAATAAATGGGTACATTTTTAGATCTTTGGTTGCAAAAACACACCCCGTAGAAATATTTTTTTTTATTAAATTTTTTTTTTTTGAACATGCGCAAAAGGTAATCTTTTTTACATTTCATAATTTTTTATTGTTTTGCATGATACAAATAATGGTAAAATATACATAATTTTATATATAAATTGTTTAAATTTATCAAGTACTAATTGCTTCTGCCAGTGACATCTTTAATTGTCGTTTTCTGTCAAAATGAGCGTGGTCAAATCAAGGTGATTACTTTATGTTTACTAAAATCTACATTTAATATAATTAAAATAAGTTATTTATGTGTGTTTAAAATTTAAAACAAATTTAATGTTAAGCTTCATATATAACTTACAATTATAAATAACGTATACTTTATATTTTAGAAATGTCAAGAATAAGCTCGAGTTAGCTGAAAAGCCTGTAAATACCAAAGCATGGTCTCAAAATCTAGTCCACTTTGAGAAATCAAAATCAAGATCTCACATACCAAAAGTTTTTAGAGCCTCTTGATAATTTGAATAAAATGCAAAAAGCTTATTCTGTTATTGGTCAGTTTATTTGCTTTCCAAATTTAGAGAAGTCAGTTTATTGGAGATGTAAAAGAGTTGGCGCAGAATTATCTAATTTATGGCTCAAGCTTAGTTTATCAAAAATAAATGAAAAGTCTATAACAAAAAAAGTGGAAATTCTCATTAAGAAATATCACTCAGTTCAAAAATCTAAACAATGTCTTGAAGAAAAGTGGGATTATTTATTTGATATAATTAAAGTAAATGGTAACTGACTTAGCAACGAAGACAAAGCGTTTTTATTTCTTACAAGTGGATACTTGGTTACTGTACATCAAAAAATATTAAAGTACATCCATCTAAGGCTGGCTGGAAGAGACCTTGCATACTTAAAACAGATACAGTTGAGATCAGTGACAACAATGAAGAAGACAATGAACAAAATGATGAACAAGATTCTACTTATATTCCTCCAGACAATAAAGTTAAGAGAAAATATGAGAACACCACTGAGGCTGTTAACTAAGTTAAGAAGTCAAAACTAAGTATTAAGAAATCAGCAAAAGTTTGCAAAAATTTATCTGAATATGGTGTCAATGTACAAGCTCCATCTAAATCTGGGGTTTATAGAGCTACAATGTCAGCAGCTCAAAAAATGGAAAAGCACACGGTAAGTAATTTAAAAAATGAGAATTGGGAGTTGCATTTTGATGGTAAAAGAATGTCAGAGGAGTATCAAGTCTTGGTTTTAAAAAATGTAGAAAAGGAAGTGAAACTAGTCATTTTAAAACTAGATGATGGGAAAGCTATTAGTATTGTGGAATAGTTAAAGTGTTAGATAAATTTCAACTATGGAGTAGTATTAAAGTTATAATATCTGATACTACAAGTGTGAAAACTGGGAGTAGAAATGGAGTTGTAATTCAACAGCAAAGAGAGTTTGAAAGAAAAATTTTTGAACCATTTCAATTTATTAGTTGTCAGCATCGTGTGTTAGACACAATTTTGAAACATACTACGAATGAAATTCTTAACGAAGGAGTGTCAAAATTACCAGAATCACATTATAAATTTATTCAAAACCTGCAAAAAAATTATGAAAACTTGAAGTCAAGCTTCAAGAAAGGTGAAGAAACTAAAGTGAAGACTAACAAATGGAGAAACGACATGGAGTTTTTGTTCAAATTGGTACAAAGTTACCTATACATGAAGGTGAATGGCAGCTTTCCAGCTGTAAACTTCAAAAGTCTGCTATTGTTGCACAATGCCAGATGGAATTCAAGAGCAACCTATGTCCTTCAGGCTTTTATTTTAACTGAATCGGAGAGTAATCGATTGCGCGTGATTTGCAACTTCATTGCATCAACTTGTTCTGATATATGGTTTTCTGACATGCAATACTCAAAACATGATTCTAAAAATTTAGAACAAGCAATAACTTCAACTTCCTCCATGAAGACCTTAAAAAGATTTTGGTTACAGGAACCCAGCAGAATACAAGGAGTTCAGAGATCCAATATTATAATTATAGTTATAATAGTATAGTTGTAAAAAAGTCAACCCCCAACTGTACAATTCTATTAAAAATAAAAATAGAGAAGATTTCCAGAGTGGTAATAATTTTTATCAAGCATATCTGAGATAAGATTTAAAAAACGGCATGATATATGTTAAGTAGTGTTTCAGGATTGAGAAAATGCTTTGACTAATATTGCATTGAACCTACATATTTTAAGTGCTTAATAACAAGGATGTGATAAAAAACCTAAATTAGAATCAATTTCGATACAATCCACAGGATCTATGTTATCTTAACAATTTTAGTTTTTTTTTAGCAAAGTGGTAACTTTATCGAGCTATTAAAATAATGAATAAAAAGTAAAGCAATGGTCACACACATTAGAACAATGTTGAAACTTTTTCATTGTTTTATTATTAGGCCAATAGCTATTCTATTAACATCGGCTGTGTACAATATATATATATATATATATATATATATATATATAAATATATATATATATATATATATATATATATATATATATATATATAATATAATACAATATATTATCATTATTTTTATAAATATAGAGAAATTGTTAACACATTAAAAAAAAAACAATTAAGGCACTTCTTTATCTTCTCTGTATTTAATTGCACACTTCAGTCAATTGCACCAATTAAGAAATAAAATTTGTGTTATGCTGTAGATCATTACAACTGTTATCACGGATTATCTGGAAAACTTTGCAATCATCTGCACAGAGGCGGGTCCAGACCATCTACAAAGGATGGGGGGTGATTTTTAAACATTTTTGATTCAGTGATTCTAGATCATTTAGGAAATAATAAGGTAAAGGGGGGGGGGGGAGGGAGGAGTTTGTTTGTTCAATCTAAACTATTTAGTAAAGTAAAGGGGTATAGCAAAATTACGTTTTATATCATTATCTCATTAGTCCATTTTTTTTTGCACCACACAAACTTATTAAAAAATTTTATCACAGTTAATGCCTCCCTAATTTGCTTTGTTTTCAAACAGTTGCTCAATTAAATTATATAAATTTAAAGAAAAAGGTTATTCAAAAATATCTAAGAAGGGGGAGGGGGCGATAGAGTAATCTTGATTCATTACCAGAGGTAAAATTTCTTGGCTTTACAGTAAATTTGTAATGGAAGATTTACCTGGTAATGCTGTTTTTTATTTATCGAATTATTGTCAATAAGATGCCGAATGTTTTTATTATTATTCTTTCTAAAATTTTACATATAACGGACGAGGGAGAAACAGATCAATGGTTGGAAGGACTAAACTTATCGCTTTTTATTAAAAGTTGGAACAATGTTTGAATCTTTCCACGGTTTTAGTACCTCTCTGAATTCAAGAAATAGCTTAAAATTACGTTCAATAGGAACTTTTAGCTAATTTTTTTTTTTGTTTTTCACTACATGATTTAAAATAAAAACGTTTAAGATATCAAAATAAAAGAGAAAAATTACACTTAAAAAAGTTAAGGATAAATATAAAGAACGCGGACACTCTAAGAAGACCTTAAGGTCTTGTTACAGAGAACCGCTGTTTGAAACTTAGACATTTCTTTTGTTATAGCTTTAAGTTGCTTGCTTAAAGGTGCTTGCAACGAAATTGCATAGCCGTCCAAACGCGTCATGCGACTTTTGTCTGTGGTTTTTGGATAAATATCACTTTCTCAAAATCAAAATATATGTTCAAGTAATCTTCATTCAATAATTATTATTTGATATTTCAATTGAGTTTTTCTACTTCATTTTCTATATTTACGACTAATTTCTCCTTGAGTTGCATGTTTTTTTTTTCTTCTTCTTTAAAGTATATGTTATAAGTACAAGGTCAAAAATAAAGTGTAAATAATTAGAACATTACTTTTTTCGTTTGATAGTATTGATCTTTATTGTATTGATAAATATTGATCAAATACTTCTAATGTAATTTGTCAAAAAGATCCAACCACGCATTGTTTATCTATGTATTCAGTCTGTACATTGTAGTGTAGGCGCTTTCCTCGGAGTTTCACCATCATGCTTTGCATGCATGGTTGGCTAGTTATCAGCTAATCAAAACAGTTGTACTATTGTTATATATACCATCGCATGCGTGGCAGTGAATTACTATTTGCATTTGACTAGGCGACAACATCACCTGGAAAACGTGCTGCAATACAACTTTTGATGGAAGACAAAAAGTCTGAACGTGCGATTGCCGCACGTTTACAAATGCCTAAGACAACTGCTCACGACTTTATTTAGCACATAAAGTCAACAAGCACTCGCGCTTCAGGAAGATCCAGTGGCAGACCGAGATGTACCAAATTAAAAACTGACGCTCTGATCCGCTGTGCAGCCACGAAAGACCCACTGTCATCATCTTCACAAATTCTCAATGAACTGCCTCCTGATGTAAATGTGAGCTCTCGCACCATTCGGCGACGCCTTGTGGATAATTTCAGTCTTCGATCCTATCGCGCTGCATTAAAACCACAACTATCTCAAAAAAATATTCGTGACCGCCTCAAATTTTGTAAACCGCTTAAAAATTGGACCGTGGCAATGTGGCGACGTGTCATGTTCTCAGACGAATCGCAAGTGAAACAATTTGCTACGCATAAAGTGAATATTCGACGGCCACCAAACACACGCTACAATGCCCGTTATATTGCTCCAGCGGTAAAACATTGCCCTGCAATTATGATTTGGGGAGCAATTACTGCCAGAGGTCGAGCGGGAATCCATCTCATGCCGTCAGGTGAAACTATCAATGCTCTTAATTATTTGCAAATAATAAAGGTAAATGTTCCTACTCGGCTCACGACTCGCAACTGTGACATCTTTATGCATGACGGCGCGCCATGTCATTGGGCAAAGATCGTCAAGAGATGATTTTAAGAGAATTCCATCAATGTTCTCCGTGGCCTGGCTTGTCACCCGATTTAAACCCGATTGAAAATTGCTGGGTAAAATTGAAAGCAGAAGTGGCAAAAGCAAACTCGATGTCGGCGACAACTTTAAAGGAGGCTATACTGGAGGCGTGGTCCCAAAAAATAATGTCTGATTATTGTGACTCTCTTGTTGCCTCTATACTTCGAAGAAGAGAAGCTGTCCTCAAAGCCGCAGGAAGACATTCGAGGTACTAGAAACTCTTTTCTGATCTGAACTTCTTGTTGGTTTCTTCAAAAGTGTGTCATTGATTTATGTGAATGTTGTTTGTTGCATTTAATTCAATCATATTATCATTAAATTGAAGTGGTATTACGTTTCTGTCTAAATACCTTAGTGGTCGGATCTTTTTGACCAGCACTGTACATGCAAATATGCATAGATACATGCAGAATTGTTTCAAGGCCATATCAATAGAATTTCGAGTCATAGTTTTAATATTTTAGTTTAAGTTATAGTTCGTATTTTGTTAATAATTAATGATTATTATTATTATTATTTTCTACCTGAAGCAATAAACTTTGACCATAGCTTTTTTCTTCATTAATTAGTTTTTTTATATTAGATGTAATCCTCGCTTGTCGTGGTTGTCCATACTTTTTTGATAGTGGGATAAACTTATCACAGGCCATCGTATATACTTCTAAAAATTCATCATAACACAGATTGATATTTTTATTCCCAAGTAATGCTTTCCAATTAATTGAGTTAAAATATTGTATCACTTTAATATAGTCGCCTTTTTTATATAAAGAATTTAAAATAAATTTAAATTCTTTATATAAAAAAGTAAATGAGTGATCTTACCCAAAGGATGGATTTGATGCAAGTTCAGAAACACGATTTTAGTTTTCTGTAAATATAAGATAAAGTATGGCAGTCATTTATAGTTTCAGTAAAATTGAAATCAGAACTATATTAATTTGAACATGAAACAATTTAGCTATCATGAATCCATTTCATATTTGAAAAATTAAAATCATCAGCTTACAAAAAACCTGTAAAAGCACATTTATTGTAAATACGTCTTGCAGCCGGAATCAGTTTACTAAGGTTTAAATTATTTTCAGAATTTTGAGGTCTGTCGACTCATCTCACTAATAACTTTTTAAACTCATGCTTGAGTCCACACCATATTTGTTCAATATTTAGATAAAATAATCCAATAGAGTTAATTTTAAAAGTTATAAGATCATTTTGTAAATACATTTGTACTTCATCATACTTCAGCACCTTGTCTGTTAATTCTATCCTTTTCTTAAAATATTAAAACGATTTAGGTTTGTCACTGAGTCCGTAGGCGCCCGCAGGATTTTTTCATGTTTCAGATAAGACAGTTTCACACATTGTGCTAACTCCAAACTCAACTATGTTCATACCTATACCAAATGAGGAGGCCCTGCAAAAATTTGGGATGGCGGAGGCCTGGGAACAAAAATCCTCAAACGTTTGCCCCCCTCCCTTGTCCAAACGTGAGGGCACTAATGTAGTAAAATTTACTATCTTAAATTAAATTTATCGACAGATTTTAAATTTTGTAGAAAAATATAGTAAATTACAAAAGTTATGATCATGCAAAATTAACCCCCCGCCCTCTCACTTTTTTTTTAGGGGGAGGGGGGATATCGGAAATTTTGCATCGTTTGCTCTGAAATTTAAGTTTTGGCTAATACGGAAAGTTCATTCGGTTTTTTATTAAATAAGGTTGCATCCGTGTACAACATTACTAGGTAATTCTAACTGTTGCTTATTAATTTTAATCTTTTGTCTCCAAATCCGATAAACAAAGATCCCTATTTTGTAAAGTGTTGTTTTTAAATTAAAATGCCTGTTTAACACAGTCATTAACCAATTTTATCGCACAAACTATCTTACCCGAAGCTTTGCAGTTATCGCGAGTATCCCAAGTTTTCTGAGAATATGTCAAGAATTTTTTTGGCATATTAAGAGAGACAAACGAATTCATTGAGCACCGTGTAAGAAAATTAGCTATATAGTAATGCCGTCAGGTGAATTCACCTATATATCGGGAAACTAAGTTTGAATCCACCGGCTATTCCTTTATGTGCTTTCATTCTAAGGTGTTTCTGATCACGGTTAAATCTCTCTAAAACTATTATCTCATTCTTCTTCTATTATCTCTTCTTTATCATGAGAATCCCATCGTTGTATCTTTTAAAACTACCTTAAGTATCTTTTACAAACTACCTAAATATCATTGTATCTTATACAACTACCTTAAAGCTGACTGGGACTCTTTCCATTATTTTCTTCGTTATGGCCCTTGGGTAGATTTCTTTTGTCTTTCTGCTGATAAATTTATTTCTTGCATAACTTCTTGGATTCAGGCTGGTATGGAATCTTCTATTCCATCTCGAAGATTCCAAGTCAAGTCTTGCTCTTCTCCATTGTTTTCCTCTACTTGTGCTGCTGCCATCTTCGACTGTAACCATTACTTCAATATCTATCAGCAAAAAAATTCTCCAGAAAACAGACGTCTGTTCACTATTGCCAGAAACCATTGTAAAAAGGTTTTATCTAATGCCAAAGCCCACTATTCTTAGGTCACAAAATCTTGTATTTTATCTCAAAAATTAGGCACCAGAGGCTTCTGGAGAATCTTTAACAGTGTTTATGATAAGGACAAATCTAATGTTCCTCCTCTCTTGCAAGTTTCAGATTTTGTTACCTTACCTAAAGACAAAGCTAAATTGTTTGCTAAGAACATTTCATAAAGCTTATATCTTAATTCCACTAATCAAGTCCTACCTAATAATGCTGAGAAAAAGGTTGATTCATAGCTTTACATTTGTATCACTCCAGCTTCTGCATCTAAAGTAATTTCCTTCACCTAATCTTATATCTTCAATCTAATAACTTATTTTTTGATCAAGCCTTCTTCCTCATTTCCTATAACTTAAAGGGTTCCTCAAGGCTTTTTTTTAAAATCTCACATTTAAGATTTTTACTGATGATACTACTAGTTATTCTTGTCTTGATGAGAAGCCAACACACTCTAATAGCTTGAAGGGGGAGTTTGAGCTTGAAAGGGATCTCACTTCTGCGACAGCATGGGGCTCTCAGCGGCTGGTGAACTTTAATTAGATAAAACTGAATTTTTTTCAGCTAATTGTTATCACAATAATCTAGATCTTCCTATATATTTATAAACAGCTGCCCTTTTACAATCTGCCCTTCCTTTTCTAGGATTACCTTTTACTTCCAATCTTTTTTGGAAACTATATCAAATTAATTGCAAAATTAGCATCTGATAAGGTTCCATCTCTATATCGTGCTCGCCATTTTCTTACTCTGGATTCTATTCTTTACTTCTATAAATCTCAAATCCGTCCTTGTATTGAATCTTCGAATGATGCCCTTTCTCTTTTAGACAAGGTTCAAAAATGCATTTTAATAATAGTTTACAACGCTTGCAGCCAACCTTCAACCATTGTCACATCGTCGTAATGTTGCTTCTTATTCTCTTTTCTATAAATATTAGAATGGACACTGCTCTAAAGAGCAAGCATCACTTGTGACATCTTCTAAAATTCATTCTCATGTTATTCGTCATTCAATTAACTTTTATCTTTTTACTGTGACTGTTCCTAAGAGCGCCAAAAATTCTTATTTGTCTAGTTTTTTTCTTCGAACATCAGTTCTTTGGAATTTTGTTCCTTCATTATGTTTTCTTGATTCATATAATTTGCAATTCATCTGTTAATCTTTATCTTGCTTTATAAACTTCATCTTTTCTCTTCCAATAACTTCTAACTCTAATAGTGGTAGCTGGCAGGCTTGTTAGAAGTAATGATGTTAAAAAAAGTTCATGGGTTTGTAAATTTGGCACTGTCGAAATTAAAAACGATATTTTAGTCGAAATAATTTCCTTAGAGCAGTCATGGTGGAAGCTTATATATCTTGTAATATACTTGGAGTTTTTTGGTTGCATTTAATTCATTTTGTACTTTAGAGTGAAATAAAAGAAATTTTTTGCTGACGATTCATTGAAAAAAATCATTTATTCTACATTTTGAAAAAGATAAAAATAATAATCATAAATCAGCGGACCTATATGATAAAAACTGAAGTTGAAACCTTACTTATTACGAATATTCTTTGCATTTTTTAATACACAAACATAATTTCAACATCCAAGCAAATAAATATTTTTAGGTGCCTTTTGAAAGGGTGCCAAAATCACTATGTTGAAAATACCTTTCTTTACTTTAATTGCTATGTTTTAAGAAATATATAGGTAGAATGTAATTTAAATGCTTCACTTAATCTTTAGTTAAACATTTTTCATGAGTTTTTAATTTTTTGATCTTGTAGTAGTGCAAAACAGTAGGGGAGACCGGGGCTGGTTGGCTCGGTTTTTACTCTATGAGCTCTGTAGCCCTAACAGTACATTTTTTAAAAAATATTAAAATGTAGTCATAAAAAGTATGAATTTGGGTGACTTATAAAGTTTGCATTTATTTACAAAAAAAAACTCTTGAGGCCTTTCCGGGTCCTCAGAATAAAAAAAAAAATGTGCTAACTTACCCCACCACAGGGTAAGTTGGTGCTAACTATAAAAATGATTATTAATGCACTTACAAGTGCAAAATTAATATAAATTTTTTTGCTATTAATTTTATCCCAAAATTTAATATTACTTTTAGCTGGTACCAAATATAAGTCCGGATAACAGCCAAAATAGTAGCCCACTTTTTATCTGTGAAAAAAAAATCTAAAAAATATTTTTTTTAATTTTTTGTGAGAATAAATTTTTTCAATATTGTTTAAAATTAAAAAAAAAAAATTTAATTTTATAAAAATATATTTTTTTTTCCGTAGTAAATACTATGAGCCAACTTACCCCGAGAAAATTTTGCCCACTCACCCCGAAAGCCTTCTTTTCAATAAACAGTCTATAGGTCCTGAAAAACGGCAACTTTGAAAAAAATTCTGACTGGATATAGTAAACCAATTGTGACTGGAACTTTTAGAATAATTTTTTATTTCATACGACTAATTATTTTCTTTGTAAAGTAAAAAGGAAGCGATGACCCAAAAGTTACGTTTTTGTCAAAAAAACGCATAAATCTTAACATCTCCCATACGTATCGCGAATCCTGACAACACTATAGTGAAAGATGAAATGGTCAATTAGGAAGGTTCTGTGTAATTTTTGTCACTTTCTAATGAAAGGTTCTGAAGATAAACGCAGTTCGTCAACTTACCCCTGCGGCCAACTAGCCCGGTTTCCCCTTTCTCAAAAAAATAAGAAGTCTTCTAAAAGTACCGTATGAAAATATTTTTTAGCCGAACATATAATGAGCCGAATATATAAAAAACATTGTACATGTATAACAAATGCACATACAAAAAATAGAGCAAAAACATTTGCTAAAAAGTATAATCTTTTTTGTACTAAAAGGCGGAAAATAAACTTTTTAATTTAAATTTAATAGTTCAGTAAACTAAAGATTGACAAGTTTGAACAAGACTTATATACAACTTGTCAATCTTTAGTTTACTGAACTATTAAATTTAAGTTAAAAGTTTTATTTTCCGCTTTTTAGTACAAAAAAGATAATATTTTTTAGCAAATGTTTTTGCTATATTTTATTTTCTATCTTTTAGTCTTGAGCTACGATATTTAGCAATGCGTTTGTCAAGAAATTTGTAATTAAATCAAGCTTCTTAGCCTTATAAAAGATACAAAGTTTTTCCTGATTAAAGAAACGGAATTTGTTTTTATTTTTCAAAAGATAGAAATTTTTCAAATAAAAGTAAAGTAAAATTAAGTAACAAATATTTCATTTGCTTTTCCACCCTCGTCCTCCCCACATTTGTAGTATATTTTTATTACTATCAAACAAAATTACGTTATAAGTTTTGTTTCACACTTTTATTTCAAAAATAAGTTGCATGTAATTTTAGTCTTTAAAATACATTGTTAGCTCATTAAAAATTGTTTTGACTGTATCGAGAATAGATTAGCAAGACTGGATTCAATTTAATAGCGTTGGTACTTTCCAAAGATAATTTTTTCTTTTCATGCCGACTAAACTTTACAAGATCTGTTTCGAATCGATTAACACTGATGAAGACAAATTCATTAAGTTTTACACGAGTTTTATAATTCTCTTTACATTTTTTACATATTTGACTTTCTGGTGTCACCGTTTTAAGTACCAAATCTTTCATGTCCTTCAAACCATTTTAAAATATTCTTATTGAAATTTCTGAGAAACTGTTTTTATGAATACTGTTACAACTATCGGTAAAGCATTTTCAAAGAGTTTTATATACCACAAAGTCTTTTAAGAATTTCATCAACCATTAATGCGATATTGTTTGTCATATGAACTTGATACATTTTATCTTTGGCACCATCTTGACTGTCTCTGATTACGAATCTTTTTTAGCTTCTTTTGAAAGATATAAATCCAATTTTTTTTAGCTTTGTTACCTGAATGACATTTAGTAATGAATGTATGTCAAACTTCTAAAAAACGAAAGTGTGTTTGCTTTCATGTATTTTTCAATTTTTGAATTTGTTTTAAAGAGACAGACCATTCCGTGAGCAAATGAGTTGTCTGGTCACAAATTGTAAACGTGCAAATTACGATTATTCACGACAAATTTGTTAGAGTTCACTGCCATGAAGTTCTTAGCTTTTTGAGGTTTTTCTTCTCTAATTGTTGTTTTCTAGAATTTTTTTGGTTTCCTGTTTTCGTTTTCCCATTTCTTATATGCTCTTTTGCTTATTCTTTGAGTATTTAACTGTTTTGGAAAAGATGATACTTTTTGATTTTTAGCAAGAATTTTGAAGTTTAGAGAAAGTTTATTCACTGGTTAACTAGTATCTACAGTGGGTGAAAGAATTTTATCAGTTAATTCTTCATCTTCAAAAAATGATGAAGTTTTCTTAGTCGTTCGATTTCTTTCAAAGCAGATTTGTTGCAAAAGTTTTACATGTTAGTTTTCGCAACTCATTTTTTCTAATCTTAATTCCTTCTGAGATCGTAATTTCATTTTTATAAACTTGATTGCGCCGGAATAGTGGCCAGTGTAATTTTTTTATGAAACCAATTGATCTGCTAGATCCTTTTGATACGTCAATGTTATAGCGTAGCATAACTTTCGCGCCCTCAAAAATAGTCAGTTCCTTTGGGAGTCCCCCAGTTTTATTGATGTCTAATGGTAACAATTTCCGAATTTCAATATTTTCTAAGCTTTTTTTTGCATCAACAATTGTATCTTGAGTGTGAATAACGCTCGTTTTTGTATTGTTTTTTCGTAAAGCTCTAAAGTTGCATTGCTCTGGTCTTCAACTTGCTGTATAGTGGAATGCACTCGAAGTGCTTTTCCGAGGGCAAAATCTCCAACCTCATTTTTCTCAATTTTTGTTAGTAAAACATTGATGTTTTCACCAGCCACTTTTCCAACACGCGTGTTACTGAAAATATCAATAAAAGTGTTGTCACCTTCTCATATTTTCCGATAACTCACACATTGTAAACAATCTCCATAGGTGTGTTGCCGGTTGCATTCTTTCTGGTTGCTTAAACAACTGCCTACCTCAAATAAGAGGTAGTTGCATCAAATCACCAAACAAAAGTATGTTGATTCCTTCGAATATTTCAGAGCTGTTTTTAAGTTGCTTCAAGCGATTGTCAATTATACATAGCATTTCATAGGAACCATGAAAATTTTGTCAATTATGAAGAATGCTGTATCGCGCCATTGTTATCCGATTCGTTTGAGGTAGTCTCCAGATAGCATAAGAAGATTTACTATTTTACAATCTTTTACAACCAATAGTTTAAGCGTAAAATGAATTGTTCCTCCGTTTACCAACTTTGCGGCAGCTCCTGTTAGTGCGCAGACTTTGCAGATAATATTTGTTTGTCTATAGTATCTTTGAATTCGTTTTTTAAGTATTTTTAAGGTGAATGTTTTTCAAGTTCCAGCCTCACCAGGTATGAAAACCTTTACGCATTTATTGTTTCCATTGAGTTGCAATCGAATGTTTGATGTAATGTAATTGAACAAACCATGTTTCCCAATGTTTATAGCTCTTTTGGTTAAGCCAAAATCAGTATCTGTCAGTAATTCAGCAATCTGGAGTTCTTCTAAAGTATGAATGTCTATCATTGCACAGATTTTTTTTATTTTCTCGTCCTTGCTCAAAAGCGCTTTTGCTGTATCAAAGCCCTCCATCGGTTTACTTTCATTACTAAATTGGCAATATTGAGTTAACAAGCTGTAGTAGTAATTTTCAGAATCAATGTTAGCCTGAAAGAACGAAACTCTCGCTGTAACTGGACGTAATTTTGTTTTCATCTTTGCATTATCAATCAGCGTTAGAAGTCTTGTCTTAAATTATAGACCGTTTTCTTCACATACATCATCATCAATTCCCACTTCATTCTCATCATTTGATTTAGCATAATATAGTTCAAAGAGCATTGTAAACTCCATTAGGCTCATTGATTCAAAGTCATAATTCAAGTGCTCTAAAGGACGGTTTTTTATCTATCAATAATGTTGAGGCAGAAAACTGAGGCTTGATCATCATTCTGAAATGCTAGTACTTTGTAGCGTTGATCTGGTTTTCTTGTATTTAGGAACAAGCAGTTTCTTGAGTAGTCACGAAGTTTTAAATAGCAAAGTCGGAAAAAAAATTCACTTGCTGATACTTGCTTTTCATTTAAAAACGCTGTACAGATTTTGAATAGTTTTCTGGAAAAGTTTTCTTCGCCTTGCTCAATTATTAATGGTATTTCATCAATTGATTAATGGTATTATCAATGTTTTTTTCAATTTCTATAGGCTCGTTTTTAGCAATATATTTTGCTATATATTTGGCAATGCTCTCATTATTTCTACATGGTTAAATATCCGGATTTCCTTTCCACAACATCAGTAACGTGGGATTGTAATTGGTCACAGACTCTTTTATTTTTTTTGACGTAGCTCACTAATTCGACCACTATTTTCGATAAAATCTTCTGAGGTGCGCGAGATAACTTTAGTTTTTTCACATGGCCGGCATGGAAAGCCAAAACAACATCAATCGGTCTCTGAAGATCCTTTGTGACATGTTATAGCATGATTATGAATTTGGCAGTTTTCAACAACAATCCGAAAGTCTTATTCTGGAAATTTGCATGATATCAATTCAATTCATCAATTCGAAATATTTCTTCTTCAGTATCAAATTCAGGTGTTTCTTTAACCCAAATAACCATATGTAAGTGCGGTGAACCACGGTTTTGGAATTCAATTCAATACCAGTAGTCAATTAGTTTTCCTCAAAGCAGTTCGTCATTTGCCTTCATAAACTGCAGAAGTGTGTAGACACGTAGCATAAAATGTCTGCTTACAATATCTGGAAATCTTTCCACCAAGCGCGGCACTTCAAAAACGTTCACAGTTGAAGGATCCACATTATTGGAATTAAAACGTGGGTTTTCTAAACTTGGATTTACATTAATTCTGAATCAAAACGATATTTAGAATATTGGAGGAGACGTCCTTTTTTTTTTCCTTTGTCCTCTGTCTGGCAGGCGAAAGCGAAACCATTTAAAATGCCCGGCTTTTTTAATACTTTAAGTTTTTAATTTTTTCATAAACTTTTTTCATTTTTTTTTAAATGTTTGTTTTAATACATATATAGGAAAACAAACATTTAAATAAAAATTGTTTGTTTCATATATATAAATCCTAAGCCGTAAAAAAGGGCTTTAAATGTGGATTCGTCAATGCACCGTTAGCAGAAGGACACCATTTATGAGCAACATGGCACTGTTAGTGCTCTGATATTTTGCAGCTATTGATGGAATCAGCTTCTCTGAGAGCTACAACACAGTTTGGGAAAATTGACTACTGGCCGGCCTAAGAACAAAAAACTAAGTTTTAGAGCTGTACCCTTATTAGGAGAAAATAGGATGAGTCGTCTAGCCATAAAAACAGAGACACAAGCTTAACCCATGCATTGAATCAAGAAGATCAAACATTTAACATCCTAAACCTAATCCTTATATTATTATTATTGTTATTATTATTATTATTATTAATATATATATATATATATATATATATATATATATATATATATATATATATATATATATATATATATACATACATCGTAAAGAAAGGACGTCGAAACGAATATTACGTAAACAGCATTAATAGTTCAACAAGTTCATACCAAATAAACAACATTTACATGTAGTAATAGAGTTTTAAAAATATATATATATATTTTTTCAAAACTACCATATATATTTCAATAAAACCGGTTTAACAACAGGGTCAATTTATACATCTTTTTGAGAAAGGGATTTTTCGTTGTATATATATTTAAAATTTTTTTCTGTATAGTTGATAATAATATTTAGTATTAAATTATATAAAACTTTAAAACAATTTTTCCAGTTTTCGGAATGATTAGAGCAGTTAAAAATCCAACAAAGCCATTATTTAATGAAAACTGTTAGGACAATACATTTTCTTAACAATTTTTGTTACACATGCGTACAATTTTGTGAAAAGGTAATGTTAAAAAGCTAATGAGTCAATATTGGCAAACAATACAGCATCAATATTGAATTATCAACATTGGTTAATATGACCATGCGACTAAGGCCTCAATATTGGTATTTCATTATTGGACAAACATTATAAAAGTAATATCGTCATGCTAATACGTGCCTATATTGATATGCAGGCCCGGCTTGTCCACTAAAGCACACTTGGCAATTACCTAGGGCCACCAATTTTAGGGGCCACTTATATGGCATTATTAATAAAATTTGACATTTTTTTATTTTATTTCTAAGTTATAAAACCTCAAGTATTTAATAACTTGAACTTTATTATTATAAATATAAACAAAATCATATTTTTTATTAAATGTGAGTGGATAAAGAATTGGTTCAAAAATAATATTCTATATGAATTATCGATAGCTATATAACTAATTCTGCCTAGGGTTACTAGGCAAAATTAGTTATATAGCTATCCAATTAAATCCAAGATTAGTTTTGATGGCACCAAGTATGACAAAGTTAATTGAAGAATGATATCAAGAGAAGGAAAAGATATTGATGAAGAATGATATCAAGAGAAGGAAAAGATAATAAAGAAGTATGAAAGTCTTATTATATAAATTGAAAGGGAAAAAAAGTGTAGCATATCAAAGGAAAGAAAAGATTACAAAAAAGAAAAATTATACAATTTTAAAAACAATTAGTTTTTAATGGAATGAATCTACGTTCTAACTTTATTGTTTTGGTTTCTGTTTGTCAAAATGTTTGACAAATAAATGAATATATATATATATATATATATATATATATATATATATATATATATATATATATTAATATATATATTCATTCATTTATATATATATATATTCATTCATATATATATATATATATATATATATATATATATATATATATATATATATATATATATATATATATATATATATATAGATATATATTGATATATATTTATATATATATATACATATTAATATATATATATATATATATATATATATATATTCATTTATTTGTATATATATATATATATATATATATATATATATATATATATATATATATATATATATATATATATATAGATAAATATATATTCAATAAAAACAACTGATTAGCGAGACTTAAAGTTTCATGCTCGAAAGCAACCATTAGCCGTTAATACAAACAAAAACGTAAACAAACCGTTACAAAAACGTAAAAATTACATAGAGTTTTGACGTGTTTAGCCAATGATGTCTAGATGTCTAACTTCGATCCAAAAAGTGAAGCCGCTTTTTGCCCTTTTTACAAATGGCAGATTAAATTTGTAAACAAATATTTTTAACAATTTTTTCTTAAATGAAGTAAATATATTTTTTACATTTAAATACTATTTATGTAAAAGTGTTAAGCGGAAATTATAATACTTGTAAAATAATAATTTATGATTCCTTAATTTACTTTCGATTAAAAAGGGATTAAAGTTTTGAATAAAAAAAGTAAAACGACAAACATTTTTGAAGCATTTATAAGAATTAAAATACTTTTTAATAAACATAGGATCATAAAAAACTTTTATAAGTATTATATAGTTATTAAAATTTGTTTTTAAATTATCTTTAATTTATTGGGAACTTTTGACTTACATTTTTAAATTTTATTTCGCACTTCGGCTTCAGCTTTTGCCCTTTATTTTTATTTTATTTTTTTACCGACCAACTAGAGACACCTGCAGCTGAAACCAGACTTACACAGGGCCCTAGAAGGAGGTGTTATTTGGGAGCCGAGACTCAGTATTTTGTCCCACTTAAGGGTTTTATAGCCCATTTAAGGGTTTAGTACGGCCTACTTAAGGGTTTAGTTGCCACTCAGCCGAAACTGAGAAGCGCCAACTTAATGGTTTATCTCCATTTAACGTCCGGAGTGACGGATCACTTTGAGATTTCCGGACGTAGAATGAGAGACTAAAAAAGCGACTACGCCAAGAACATCTATCCACTGTCAAGGTTTCGATCTTGTGCTATTTCTGCTTTCTTACAACACCGTAACCAATTGAGAGATGGTCCGGAGCCGAAATAAGAACAGATACTACACTTGATCTTAATCATTAGGCCGAGAAGCAATTCGAGAAGCAATCCGAGAAGCTTTTGCCCTTTATACATATGGCGGACTATTGTTATAAACAAAAAAAGCGGCCAAATAAAATCCCGCAAGTTAGATACCGTAATTTTGGGTAACTTTGCACAACCGTGGATAACATTGCACAACTAAAGTCAAAGATATTTTATTCTCTAGCAGTAAAAATTTTAACTATAACTGTAAAGCACTTTTGAAGTCAGCTGTTTATTCTAGTTTTAATACAAAAATAGTGTAAAAAAGTCATTTTAACGAGTTTTCTTTCTACGCAAGTAAGTTTACTTAAACATAGAAAAAAGTCACGCAAATAATTTCTTGCAACTTTATTCTGTTAAGCAAATCAGAATTAGACCCTAAGGTAAGTAAACAGCATAACATGCTCATCATAATATTAATTTGAATTATTTTATGTAATTTTCAGTATAGGTGAAGAAAAATTACTAAATTTTGTAAATAAATTACTATTTCGGACTAAACTGGGATAACTTTGCACAATGTGCAAAATTACCACAACTGTCTTTAATCATCTAAAAACAATACTTTTTAAAACTTGAAGTAAATTTTATATATAAGCATAATTATTACATATATTTTTATTGTTTTTATTAACATTTTTTGCTTATTCCTAAATAACACTCGTGTTTTTTCCAGATGTCAAGTTGTTACAAAGCCAGAAAATATAAAGACTATACAAATAATGATCCAAATGTCTTGAAGAGGTAAAATGTAAAAAGCTGACACAAAAGCAAGCTGCTGCTAAATATGGCATCAGTCAAAGAACAATTTGTTATAAATTAAAAGAAAAACACAACTTAAAACCTGGTAAGCCATACTTCTTTTCCAAATTCGAGGAGGCTGCTTTTGTGAAGTGTACTACTCAATTGAGTGATTTTGGATTTCCAATTGGTAAAGAAGATTTACGTCATATTATGAATAATTGTCTAATTAATTCAGGAAAAAAAGTAAAAGAGTATAAAATCTTTCCTGGACCTGATTTAGTTAACTCATTTTTAAAAAGAAAAAACCGTTTGTAGTTTATAAAGCTGTAAATCTGTGGTCAACTTGGTGTGAAGGAGGTCCCAAAGAATTCAGATACTTTAACACTAAAAGTGGTTGGTTTGACGGAGCAGCTTTCGAAGAGTGGTTTTTTTCTATAGTTTTACCTTCTTTAAAAAAAAAATCAGGAGTTAAAGTTTTGTTAGGCGATAACTTATCCTCTCAGTTTTGATATTGGCTCAAAGCTTGCAAAGGAAAAAAAACTGAATAAAAACACGAGGAGCATAAAGTAGAAGTTCAATCTGAAGAAGATCTGAAAGAGTGCCATGATCACAGTTCTAGCTAAAAATCATTGAGTAGCATTGAAAATAAACTTGTAAACAGATATAATAAGAATGAGAAATCAAGCTCAAAAAATTTGAAACATGTGAACTTTTTCCTTGACAAATTACAAATGCCAAGGAAAACAGTGCTTATGTGAAGCGAATGGTAATAATATTAAATGCTTGTTTGACACACAAGAAAATTTTTATGAATGGGACAATATTTGTTTCACATTAAGAAGTCTCAAAAAAGAACCTAAACCAGAGAACTTTACAAAGTACCTCTATTAGACTTTCATTTCTGTTGAAGTTTGTTTATTTAGGTTTTATTTTTTATTTTAAAGATATATAATTGCCTACATTAAAAGAAATTTTGTGTTTTTAGTTTTTAAAGTGGTTATTTTTTTTTTATCATGTTAAACTTTTTATTAACCAAAACAATGGTAAATCTGATTTTTTTTATTTTTATTTTTATTCGTCATTAAACTCTTGTTAAAATTTCCTTTAAACAGTGTAATAAAAAGAGTTTAAATAGCAAAATTCATATAAACGGTAAAGTTTTTTTCAAATTTTATAAGGCAGTGCAAAGTTATCCAAAACCCCGGTTAACTTAAAACAAAATTTAGACACCCATAAAAAATCCTTCTTAAATGGTTAAAAAAATAAATTCTAATAATAACAGTTTTTGAATAGTACAAAGAAAATTTTTGGCAAGTTTTTATAAATATTAGAGATGTTTTAAGGCAATTTTTAGAAACACAAAGCAAAAAATTTCAACTTTTTGCGCAAAGTTACCCAAAGTTACGGTATGTAGTTTAAATAATATATTATTGCGTTAAACATATCTAAGTAAAAAACAAAAAGCCGTTATAGTTTACTAATCTCCTGTGTCAAATGAAAATAATAAAAATTTTTTTGAATGCCGAAACTGAGATACAATTTCGTTTTACTTATTCAGTAGGTTTTTACCATTATGCGATAAGATAATATATTTTTCGCAGAGACAAAGGTGACATATCTTTGTTGCTAGATTGTAAGGTTTGCAACGTTTAACAATTTTCCATTTAATAATCGGCTTTATATTTTGGTCTTTTGAGAAATATATTTTCTTAGAGAGTTCTACGTCATTTCTATACTTAGCTGCTGCAAATGATTTGAGATGGTGTGCGTATCTTAATTTTAATGGAGTATAACTAATGCCAAAGTGTAATTAATAACTATCATAATGACTGAAAATTACGGTTGCTTGGTTGACAATATTGTTAGACTAACACTGGTTGTTCAAAGGTTAAAACGCTTTATCTACGCAGTTACACTGGCTGGTTTTTACTGGTTTTTGTTGTGCAAAATATTAAAATTATGCAAATTTATGATAGACTTTAGGTTAGGCATGCAATTGTAGCTAATCTTAATAAAATGTCGGTTGAATAATTTATGTACATACGGTGGAGCAGCCTTTTAAAGACAGTTTTATAAATTAACATGGAAGATATATTTTCTTCATTATTACGAGGGATTGCTTTTATTGCGCTTGGAGGGTGGTTAGAATTAGAGTGAACGTACCTTATTTGATGATCAGGTTTATAAACATGAGTTGAACGTATTGTCATTTAGGTTTAACTTAACATTGAGGTAGTTAACAACTTTTAAATTTGATTGAAAGGTGATTCGAAGACTGTTTCTTTTAAAAGTATGTGTTATACGCTTTTTGATTTTGTCCATTTGCAAACCGTTTTTGTTCTTAAATACGGCAAGAACGTCATTACGATATAAGCCGAAATTTTCTTTGTTATTACGCTGTAAAATTGGATACAGTATGATAGTACCTATTGATTCGCAAACTTCAAAAGGCGCACACATGGGTTGTTAACGAAGTTTATCTTGCAATCTTTTAAAGTCAAAAACAGATTGAGGACCTGTTTATTTCAACTTTTTTATATACCTTATGGTTGGTAAAAATTTGTTTTCCTTCTTTGTTTATTTGCTCTTTTTATTTTGGATTTGCTATTTTGTAGGTGGTGGTAATAGCATTAGTTAGCAGATTATTGTAAAAAAGACATTAAAACTATTAGTATAAATTAACACAAGCTGACAAAACATTAAATATGCATAAACTATTCAAAGGGGATTATATTCGGTGTTCTTCATCAACTTGCAATTACTACTGTTTTTACAATACTGTTTTTGGACTTCATCTTTCGTTGCCACGTTAAATGTTTACATCAGTGCCACTCCTCGTTCCGCACAATCATTGATGCAAGCCAAGTTGTGGACAATATGCGAGGCATCGTTGTATGGCTGACATCATTGACCCATGTATGACTGACATTATTGACCATGATATGTCACATTGCGACCATGTATCAACTGGCAAGTTGAGAAAGCTATCGTCAATTCCAATTGTGCTATAAAATTTGCTAGAAATACCCAAATCTGAGATATTTCGATAAAGAATCTTGATCAAATGTTTTCCTCGCTCAGGTGTCATGGTAGCTACAAGATGTGTTTTTTCATCTGCTTTCAAGAACTTTGAAAAAAATGCAATTGTTGCAAGTTTCTGATTTAAGTACCAAGAGTGACGTTGCATCATCTTGAGACCAGTGTTGCGCAAATTTTCATCGTCAAATTCTTCTACCCGTTGGATTAAATAGATATCATTGATTGTAGCATCCACAGCAGATTGACTGGTAAACCAAGACTGAAAATAGATCAGAATCACAAAACGGTTGAACGCTGAAGATCTTGAAATTTATAACATTCTCATTACCATTGAACATGAAGCTCCATCTTCAAAGAGTATATGGCTTTTGCCATCCAGCGAGCTCTGAGAAGCTCACCAGGTTTCCGAATTATTTTCACAATATTTAATACAACCATAATTTCCTTTACGTTAAGAAATTTTTGGTAGTCTTCCCGAAGATGATTTGCGAATACCTGATTCGATATGAATGATTTCAGTGCACCAGCGACGAGGTGTTGTTCGTTCGATAGGACTGTGGTGTTTTAGCCCGGTCCAAGTTTCTCTAAATCTTTTAAAAATTAATATTTCATGCCCAGATGATGGTTCAAGACACACTTTGTATGCATCAGCTAACAGCACTTCAAACATGATGCCGGCAAGCCATCCACAGCAAATCTCGTTCAAGTGTGACCTCAAGAAGATTGCAAGCCTCATTCAGTCCTGTCTTGGGTGCGGTGGCATCAAAACACATACTAACCACAAGATAATCGCATTTCCATAACTTAAGATGATCAACTACAGCATCAGCTGCTGTCTTGCCCGACCCGGATGTTAATGGAGGGTCTCCTAGAAGTTTAATTGTGCCATCGACAAGTGATGATACTAAAACTAGAAGTCTATCGACTAGTTTTTCTAATACATCTAGAAACATTTTCCCATCTCAAAGCACCACAGATTTTGTAGTATTATAACTAGATTTAATTTCTTTAAATCTTCTTCTTGACTACGTTGACGATAACGAGGTACAGTACTTTTTGATAAAGGAACATAAAAAGTTGAGCATCTTGCTTCATTAACCAATGATGCTAAAATCATTTTGAATTTCTAATGCTAGGGTTTGTGCAATCCGATACAATCAAAATAGATGGTGATATTAGATTTTTCTGCCTTTTTCACGGATTGCAAGGTGTTCAGATGACAATTGGTTCTGAGTTTAAGCATTTATTTCTATTGCAGTCACTGAACGTTTTAGGAAAAGTTTTAGGAAAAGCCAATATTCATCTTTTTTCTGAGAGATTTTTGTACAAGGTTCTAATTTTTCCAGTTATAGATTCCTGCTGCATTTTTAAAAATTCCCTATCCTCTTCAATCTTTATTAATTGCTTTGAATTTGCATGACTGATATCAAACAATTTGTTTATCTTTTCAGTGTATCGACTCTGATTTACTTGATCTGTCGGACTAGTTATTTTTTCATGTTTCATCCAAATAACTTGTGCTCCATACAAATCCCTGATTTTCTTAATAATATGATTTTTTTGTCTTATTGGTAGTCGATAGTTTCTCCGAACGATGATAGTATATAAAATTACGAATCACGTCCTGGCCTGAAGGAAGTTGAACACCAGATATTGTATCACATGGATGCCCAATTAAGAAAACAGTTCTTCTTGTACATTTCCTTTTGACATTTTTCTGAGAAATACAACTAAATGTTATTCATTATCAACACTGAATAAATTTTATTCTCTGAAGCATTTACCTACTATTTCCAGTTTTTAAAACTAAATAATATTTAATAATAAAAAAAAAAGTTAATTTGTTAGAAATTAAATTTTATGCAATTTTATAAATTACCTTTTAGTCTGTATCAAGTCTCATTGATGGTAATGATGTAAATTATAGTAGAAACCAAAACATTAAACTTAAAAATTTTTTAATAAAATGACAGACAAAATATCATGCCATATGGCACCCTACTGTATAACGTTCAACAATAATGTTTACTTTGAGCCAAAAAATAAAGCTCTAGATAAAATTATTCAAACAAAACCTTATTGCCTAATATTTTTTAGTTTATTTTGATTTGGCTTGTAAATATTTAGATGCATAGTTTGTATACAAGTTATGGGTAAATGGTCAACTTTTATTGTTTAAGTGACGTCGTTAGTAATATATTTTATATACAAATGATAAAAAACATGATATACGGTTATATATTATTTTTATTATTGAATAGTGATATTTCGGCTTATATAGCATAAGCCATTATCAAACTAAAAAAACCGTTATACAAAATTCATAAAAGTTACAACAAAAATGACGTCATTGCCATGTAACATATTTAGACCTGTTAAGTTTAACAAAAAGTGGTCTCCAATAGCTGTCATTACTAACTTAACATTCGCGATTTGAGACATTTTCCAGAGATTTGGAGCATGGTAAACGTTGTATTTTAATTGCTTTGCGAATCTTATGCGTATAGTCACGCGTATCAGAAATTATTTTTGGTTTAGTCCAGTTAATTGAACCACTAGAATGTTGAGCGTGTTTGACTATACCTGATGATTTCCAGTTACCTTTAGTTAAGTTTTCTATTGTTAACGCGGGTGGATACTTTCTTTCTTGTTTCACCAACATTACTCGCACCACATGAACAAACTAACTTATAGGCATTAGAATAACTATTTGGATGCAGTATTGATTTATTGCGAGATAAAATATTAAGTAAAGAATTATCATAGCGAAAAACGGTTTTTATACCTATCCTACGAAACCTCTTCTAAGAATAATGCTTAGTTTTGGTATGCACGGCAGTATGGCAATTTTTCCAGGATCTATTTGCTGGTTTATTGTATTTTTATCTAATAGTTTTGGTGATATCTGAACATTGTTCAAATCAATTTTGTTCTATTTATATTGTTTTAAACATAAAAGAAAACCTTTAAAATACTTATTTCAATATTAGATGAAATTGAAATTAAGAAATATTTATTAAATATAGATTTAATAAATATTTCTCAATTTTCATAAGTTATACCTTCAAAAAATTAAATTCCGTTTATGGACATTATAGCATCAACTGAAAAATGTGCTTTAAAATTAGAAAAAAATGTTAATGTTGAAAAAGATAATATTTTGTTACGAAATGTAAGCAAACATTAAACAAGTTTTTAAATGTAAAAGTAAGTAGTAATCTTTCTACAAACCAACATCTAGCTATCCAAATATCTAGCTATCCAAATATCTAGCTATCCAAATATATAGCTATCCAAATATCTAGCTATCCAAATATCTAGCTATCCAAATATCTAGCTATCCAAATATCTAGCTATCCAAATATCTAGCTATCCAAATATCTAGCTATCCAAATATCTAGCTATCCAAATATCTAGCTATCCAAATATCTAGCTTTAAACGAGCCAAAAAAGTTAAATGAAATAACGATATACACTTTTGATTATTGATTTGGATTTGCAACTTTAGATTCAAAATCAGCAATAAAAAAATTAAACAATTTCTGCAATCGATTCTACTTAAAACTTTCTTTTTCTAATTCAACAAACTCTCGATAAAATTAAAATAAGAAAAAAAATTTGATAAAATACGTTATCATAAAATATATCCTTCTGACACTGTTCCACCTATATTATATAGTTGCATTAAAGCACATAAAAATGATAAAGGCTACCCTATGCAAACTATAGTTTCAACTATTGGCACACTAGCTCATAAACTTTCGTAACATCTTGTTGAAATAATACAACATAGACTTAATAAAAACAAATCCAGGTTAAAAAAGTCTTTTTCATTTGTATCTGAGGCTAAAAGAAAATTCAAAAAAAAGGAAATTCAGGTTTCGTTTGATGATATTTATTTGTATCTATCTGTTCCACTAGATAAAACAACGACTGCTTATTTTGATATTTTAAATGAAGATAAAGATAATCTTAAGATGCAAACTAAATTGTCATTAATCGATATTCACAAGCTTATTGATCTTTGTGTAAGTAAATTTTGTTTTTTATGGGAATACAAAAAAGATATCTTAAAAAATTCTATTCCGATTGGTTTTTCCATTACGGTTATTATGTCGCAGGCCTATCTACAATTAATAAAACTTAATGCTATCCAACGAGCTTTAAGCTTTAATACAGCACCAATAACATATAAAAGGTACATTGTTGATAGTAACGCTCGATTTTCTAATATTGACAATGCAAATTCGTTTTTAGATATTTTAAATTCACATGATACAGCCATTCATTACGCTATTAAATACCAAAATTCTCAAAATCAACTAAATTTTCAAGACGCTTGTATTTCCACGAATCTTCATAAATACGAATTTTTCTTCATAAATACGAATTTTTAATATATCATGATCAAGCAATTACTTATGTATTAGTTAAACCAGTTCTTCAATTTCACCTAATGGAGCAATAAGTATTTTTAAAGATTTTTTTTCAAGAGCATATAAAATATGTTGAGAACAAAATATTCAAAATGAAATTGAGTTTCTTGTTAATGTGTTTTCGCAAAATGGACACTCATACAAACAATGTTCAGTTATCGCCTAAACTATCACATAAAAATCCAAGAAACTAGCAAATGGACCCTGGAAAAATTGCCATACTGCCGTGGATACCAAAACTTAGCATTATGCTTAGAAGGTGGTTTCGTAGGGTAGGCATAAAAACCGTTTTTCGCAACGAAAATTATTTACTTAACATTTTATGTCGCAATAAAACAATATTGCATCCAAATAGTTATCCTGGTGTCTTCCAATTGGATTGTTTATGTGGTGCAAGATAGGTCGGTGAAACAAACAAGAAAGTATTCACTCGCGTTAATGAACACAAGAGAAACATAACTAAAGGTAACTAGAAATCATCAGGTATAGTCAAACACGCTCAACATTAAAGTGGTTCAATTAACTGAAACAAAATCAAGAATAATTTCCGTTACGGGTAAGGATACGCGTAAGATTTGCTATGCAATTAAAATACAACGTTTGCAATGCTCTACCACTTTTTGTTAAGCTTAACAAGTCTGAATCTGTTACCTGGCAATGACATCATTTTTATTGTAACTTTTATGAATTTTGTATAACGGTTTTTTTAGTTTGATAATGGCTCATTCTATACAAGCCGAAATATTACTATTGAATAATAAAAATAATTATAATCGTACATGATGCTTTTTCTCATTTATAATATATATATATATATATATATATATATATATATATATATATATATATATATATATATATATATATATATATATATATATATATGTATATATAGCAATATTAGCGTTAGGTTTTAGAATGTTGAATGCTTGATCTTTTGGACTGAATCCATAAGTTTTGCTTGTGACTCTCTTTTTATGACTAGGCAACTTATTCTATTTTCTCCTAATGAGGGTACAGCTCAAAAGTTCAGTTTTCTGGTTCCGAGGCCGACCGCTAGTTTCCTGAACTGTGAGGTAGCTCATAGAGAGGTTAATTCTACCAACAGCTGTAAATTGTTAAAGTACTAACAGAGCCCTGTTGCGCATGAATAGAGTCTCTGTACTATTCGTGTGCATTGCCGAGACCACATTTTGAGCCCTTTGTTACGGCTTAGGGTTATATAATTATTTCGATATTTCGCTGATCTATCGTGATCAGCGTCATCAGGTATAATAAATAAAATAGTTTCAAAGAAATCGTTATAGTAAAAACATACCGTTAAAAAGATAACACTAAAAAGCCAAAATATAATACAAGAATTTTTTTTCTTAAATAACTGACGTAAGCAGATTTTATTAAAAAATGGCCCCCAGGTTTTAGTTGTCACGTTTTTACTGTCATCCCGATTGAGAACCACACCACCATTTCTCAACTCCTGTCGAACCCTAGCTTTGCTTATTTCGAGTGACTCTCTGATTTTCCGAGTTCGATATTCTGGGGCTACAGATAATGTTTTGGGGTGCAACCAATCAAACTTATCATGGCATGTTTTGGAATGTTCAGTTGCACCCGAACTGGACCATTTTTCTTTTAAGCTGTTTTTCTGGTGTTCAATACATCTCGATATCACCTTCTTTTTAGTTTCACCAATGTATATATATATATATATATATATATATATATATATATATATATATATATATATATATATATATACATTGGTGAAACAAGTATATATATATATATATATATATATATATATATATATATATATATATATATATATATATATATATATATATATATATATATATATATATATATATATATATATATATATATATATATATATATATATATATATATATATATATTGGTGAAACAAGTATATATATATTTATATATATATATATATATATATATATATATATATATATATATATATATATATATATATATATATATATATATATATACATTGTTTCACCGATGTATAAATATATGTATATATATATATATATATATATATATATATATATATATATATATATATATATATATATATATATATATATATATATATATATATATATATATATATATATATATATATATATATATATACACATTGGTGAAACAATGTGTATATATAAATATATATATATATATATTTCAAAATATATTTATTAATTAATTAATTTCTTACATATTCAAGTAAGAAATTAATTAATTAATTAAACATATTTCTTCAGACAAAAGTAAGATTACACGATTATGAGTTAATTAATAGTATAACCAACAAATCAAAAAATTACCATTATATTAAGAAAAAAACATAAATGAAAGAAAAATATTTTAAATTACAAATTACACCGATTATAAAAAATACTTTTGATCCTTCCAATCAAGTTATTAAACCTGCTTTACTCAATTTAACTAATGTTACTCTGGATAAATCAACAACTGAGCTACTCAATTTAGGTCCAAATTTTGTACCACTGCAGAAAAAAATTCTTTATATGGATATTATAACTAATATCGAAAACATCATTCCTAACATTATTATTGGCGTTTTCAAAAAATTTTTTATGTCGTGCAAAAAGAATTTGCTCTCAAAAACACCTTCAAAAAGAAATTGATTTTCTAATAGACATATTTGTTGAAAATGGCCACGACAAGAACATTCTAAATAATATTACTATAGACTAATTAAAAAGCGGTTCAAAAAACACCACATGTCATCCATTAGATACCCAACCCTTTATAAAACTACCTTGGATACCAATTATTGGTCCAAAACTTCGACAAGAATTTCGAAAACAAAATATAAAGGTTATTTTCACATCAACTCCCAATTTAAAAAGTATTTTTTGCAACAATAAAACTAAACTACCACTAAACAAAAACCCTGGCGTATACCAGCTAAAATGTTCATGCGGTTCGATATACATTGGTGAAACTAAAAAGACGGTGATATCGAGATGTATTGAACACCAGAAAAACAGCTTAAAAGAAAAATGGTCCAGTTCGGGTGCAACTAAACATTCCAAAACATGCCAGGGTAAGTTTGATTGGTTGCACCCCAAAACATTAGCTGTAGCCCCAAAATATCGAACTCGGAAAATCAGAGAGTCACTCGAAAAAAGCAAAGCTAGGGTTCGACAGGAGTTGAGAAATGGTGATGTGGTTCTCAATCGGGATGACGGTAAAAACGTGACAACTAAAACCTGGGGGCCATTTTTTAATAAAATCTGCTGACGTCAGTTGTTTAAGAAAAAAATTTTTTGTATTATATTTTGGCGCTGACGTCAGTTGTTTAAGAAAAAAAATTTTTGTATTATATTTTGACGCTGATCACGATAGATCAGCGAAATATCGAAATAATTATATATTATTAAAAATATATATATATTTAAAAAAGTTTATAAGTAGCCGTATTTATTGAATTCTACCCATATTTTAACGTATAACAAGAAAATGACTTCCAAAGATTATATATATATATATATATATATATATATATATATATATATATATATATATATATATATATATATATATATATATATATATATATATATATATATATATATATATATATATATGTATATATATATATATATATATATATATATATATATATATATATATATATATATATATATATATATATATATATATATATATATATATATATATAATGTATATATATATAATGTATATACATATATATATATATATATATATATATATATATATATATATATATATATATAATTATATATATATATATATATATATATATATATATATATATATATATATATATATATATATATACAGGGCCGCCGTGAGGGGGGTCTACTGGGTTGTTTTGTCCCGGGCGCCAGGTCGACAGGGGCGCACGAAGCCGAATATAAATAATATTTTTTTCATGTTTATTTAAAAAAAAGATGAAGTACTGGGAAGCAGCGTGGAAAATAAGAAATCAAAAGCAGCCGGTCAATTTGACCAGCTAAAACATATAATAGACGGTCAATTGCTTTTATTGGCCGGTCAATTTTTTTTAGTTTAAATTTTCAACTTTGTGATGAAGTGCTTCATAACTGGACTTTTTATATAAAAAAGTAATTAATGCTTTAAAACAAAGAAATTAGCATTACTTTCAATTTGAAAGTAATGCTAATTTCTTAGTTTTAAAGCATTAATTACTTTTTTTATTGTATTTAAAACTAATGTTTTAAAAGTTTTAAAACATTAGTTTTAAATAAAGCGATTCTTTTTATATAGCGGAAACTCGCAAATAAAGTGAATACTAATGATTAATTTAACAACCCGCTGAAGTAAATGTTTAAAACAACTTTAGTACAAGGAGATTTTCATTCAATTAAAAACGGAGATTTTTTACTTTATTAAAAAGAGAGATTAGATTAAATCCAAGTAGTTTGATATTGATATAAAATATTAAAACAATTTTATTAAATTTATTTCTCTAATTTTTAAAATCTCTCAAATTTGAAACAATTTTGAAACACGTGATATCGATGTGATAGTCTGATAGACCCAATCAAGAAGAAATTCAAACAGTTCTTTGCTTATGAGCGGATGCTGTTTCAAAAAAAATTAAAATATGTCTGGTTTTAAAAAGAAAGATTCTGGTTGTCAAGTAAGAAAGAATGCTGCTCAAAGAACTGCGAATGAGGAAAAGAACAAACGCACTCTTTAAGACTGTGGTATTACAGTTACAAAAAAAGGAGAAGATGAAAGTCCTACTGCTTCAAACTCTTTCCTGCCAAGTCAATCGATTCAAGTAGTAAATAGTTTTCCCCGTGAAAGGATATTTTCCCATTTGATTAATTCAATGTTATATAAATTTTTAAGTTTTTTTTATAGGTTGGAACTGAAAACGATGTCACTGACATTTCTGAAAGCTCGGGAGAGCCCCTATCAAAAGTCGGAATGGTAGCTGTGAATGAAGAGAATATTTTGGTAAGTTCTACCTCTTTAAAAGAAATGATGTCAATAAACTTTTAAACAATAAAATAAGATTTTTTAAAATTTATTCTCAGGTGTTGCCAACAGAAGAACCCATCGCTACCATTCTTTCCAATGATCCTGCTTTGTGGGCAGCACATCTTTCCAAAGTGGAAAGAGATTCTGTGCTTCTACAGGGGCTTCCTCGAAATCCTTCAGCTTTCCCGAAAGATTCTAATAAGAAGAAGGTTCCTGAATCAATTTTCTACGAAACTTTTCTCAACGGGGAGAAGACATGCCGAGATTGGCTGGTCTGGAGTGTATCTAAGAAATCATTTATGTGCTTTCCGTGTTCTTTGTTTGGAAGCAAACAATCTTTTGGGATCGGACACCAGTCGCACCTTCTAAGATGGAATGATGGAATAAGCTGCAACTGGCACAAGCTACCTGAGAAAGTCAAAAGTCCCCAGAATAACACCCAGCATCGAAACTTTTACATAGAATGGAAAACGGCGCTAGAAAGCTTAGAAAATCAAAGCGGAATAGATGCAGCTCTTGAAAACTCGATAAGAAATGAAGCAGCCAGGTGGCGTGAAATTCCACGATGCATCTTAGATGTTACTCTTTTTTTAGCGTCACGAAACCTTAGTTTCAGAGGTAAATCTATTTACAATTATTCTATTGTGATACCGACTATCTTTAAATCTATTTAGCTTATATTTATAAGATTAACTAGATATTTTGGAAATCATTAAATAAAACAAATCCTTCTTTATTCTTTTAAATAAATATGTTATAATATTCATAAATCATAATATAAAATCATCATAGAATCATCATAAAATAAAACAAATGCTTCTTTATTGTTTTAAATAAATCTGTCTTATTATTATAATTTTTAGGTTTATCAAAAATGATTGGAGAAGACGACAATGGTAACTTTCTAGCTATCCTAGAGCTCTTGGCCAAGCACAACAAGACTCTCCAACTACACTTAGAAGAAGTTTCCCGCTGCCAACAAGAAGGTAACAAAATGAATGCCCATTACTTGCGCTGGAGCACTCAAAATGAATTCATCAAAGAGTGCGGAGGAATCGTTCACGGTGCCATCATCAACGAAGCTCATATGGCCATCTACTATTCCATTCTTGTGGACGGGACTCCGGACGTCTCTCACACCGAGCAAATCACCTTTGTTCTCCGCTTTGTATACTTTGGTAATGACAAAAAATGGACCGTGAAGGAGCGCTTTCTGAGGGTCGAGAATCTTGAAAAAAAGATAGGTGCTGACATTGCCAAGCTTATTATGGACGTCTTAGAACAAAATGGAATCGAACTCAAAAACTGCAGAGGTTAAGGATATGACAATGGAGCGAACAAGTCCGGTATATACAAAGGAGTACAGGCGATTATACTGCAAAAAAATCCTCAAGCTCTCTATATGCCATGCAGCACTCATAGTCTCAACCTTGCTGGTGTTCATTCTGCTGAATCTTTGGTTGAAGTCAAGAACTACTTTGGCCGAGTCCTGTCTATTTACAATCTTTTCACTGGAAGCCCTAGTCGGTGGAAAGTCTTGATTGAAACCACTGGTTTGTCCCGTCATCAAACGTCGCAAACCAGATGGAGTGCGCGAATCGAGGCCGTGAAGCCGTTAGTCAAGCGATCCAGGGAAATCCTCGAATCTTTGAAAAAGCTCCGCGATTTTGATCTAACAGCTGATCAATTGAATGAAGTAAAATCTCTGGAGAAGTGGGTTCATTCATTCGAGTTCATCGTAATGACAACCTTTTGGTATAAAACGCTTCAATCAATCAACTACGTGAGCCTTGCACTCCAATCAGAAAATATATCCTTGGACGACGAGATGAAACTCATTAAGACTCTTATTGAAGATCTAAATCGACTGAGATCATCTTGGACCAGCATCCTTAATGAGGCACGTTTGATAGCATCTGGTCTTGCTTCTTTTGGTTTTCAATCAGAATTTGTGAAGAAGAGGACGAAAAAAAGGAAGACCTTTCACGAAGAGGTGAGGAACACCGCTCATTTCCATGAAGACGAAGCAAAAGAGTTTGAGGTGAGCGTATTCAATACCGCTTTTGATACTCTTATTCAGCAGGTCAGCGATAGATTCCAAGCTGCTGAGAAGACGACGAATATGTTTTCCTTCTTGTGGTCATTGAAATCTCTTGTTATGTCAAATGAAGAAGAATCAGAAGAAAGTGTTGAAGCATCTATCCAATTGGAGGAGAAATGCAAGGTCTTGGCACAAATCTACGCGACCGATGTTGAGGAAGAGAAACTTATTAAAGAGGTCCGCCACCTCGATGCTCTGAAGCGATCCAATCTTTTTGGTCCTAAAGAATCTCTCACTTCCATGACGTTATTGAATGGAATATACCAGAAAGGTCTTCAGCCGCTCTTCGAATCAGTCTGCATTTTGCTGCGCATCTTCAACACCATCCCTGTTTCTGTTGCGGAAGGCGAGAGATCTTTTAGTAAGCTTGCTCTAGTTAAGACAGCTTTAAGGTCTACAATGAGCCAAGAACGACTCACGAATCTTCTGGTTATTTCCATTGAGCATGATCTTGCCAAAAAGTTGTGCTACGGTGAAGTGATTTCCAAATTCGCCATGAGTAAAGCTCGAAAGATCAATTTCCTCTGAAGTTGAAACAACAATAGCTGTTGTATTCTAGACAAAATTTTGCTCTTAACATCCAATAGTGTTTAATGATTGTCTTTGGTCTGTTTCTACCATGTTCTAGTGTCGACTTTATCATTTTATGTATGAGTGTATAACCAAGTCAAAAGACCATTGCAATTATCTAGAAATAAACTGTTCAAATGTTCATTAATTAAAATTAAAAAATTCTATATTCTTTTATCCTCTTTGATTTGATATCAAATGGCTTATTATATGTATTGAATTATGGATCATTAGATCAGCTTTCACTTTCAATAGGGCGCTTGCGAAATTTTGACCCTGGGCGCCGCAAAGGCTCACGGCGGGCCTGTATATATATATATAAATATATATATATATATATATATATATATATATATATATACATATATACATATATGCATATACATATATACATATATGCATATACATATATACATATATGCATATATGCATATATATATATATATATATATATATATATATATATATATATATATGCATATATATGTATTACTAATTATAAATTCAGAAGGAACACAACTCTCTGAAGCTAAATTGAAGGATCTCAAGCAATTTCTTACTTATATACCTCGAGTGCACTACAGCTTTTTTCAAAATCTCACATGTCAAAATGAAGATATTTCCATAGAGGAGGACGAGGAAGATATAAGTGTTTAATGCAAAGGAAATGTCATTTAGTTAAGGTTGTGGTATGTTATGTCATTAAAGGTGTATGATGTGAAAAGTGGACATGAAAAATATGGACAAGGACCAATTTCACCTGATGTTTTGCCGTTTGGCAATTGAAAGAGTAGTAATTTTTTACTCATACAACCAATCAAAAGCATTTCTTTACACAACTACATTTTCCTTATGTTACTGACACTCCCATGTAACTAATAATGTAGTTATAGCGTGTATTGTATTTCATCATGTATGATATAAAACAATTTTTTAAACAAGTGCAGTTATTTTCAAATGTGATATTATGGACATGGCCCACTTTTTCACTGAAGGGCTCAAAAAAGGATTAGAATTGATCATAGAATGATTTTTCATTTGTTAAACGCAGAAAAACGATGTGGTTCTTCATTCTCTAGTCAAAAACAAATACAGTATTACAAGAATAATTCTTTATCAATGTTACTTAAATTTGGCATTGATGCAGTGTCTCAAGTTCCTTTGTAATATATGCATTTGATCTATTCGTATATAAATGCATCTTTTACGTAGTAAATGAAAAGTAAAAATTAGTATGCAAATTGCAGATGCAATATCATGTGAAATAACAAATATAGCTATATACATCACGACGGAGTTAGGTCGTAAATCAAGAATTTTAAATGATATTGATGGTTGGAAAGCAACTAAAATTAGGATTTTTAATGTTATCTTGGATCTCCAGTTTTACCAAGTCATCTCCCACCACGACGATACCATCACTTTATGTTAATGCATGCTGCAGATGTAAGTTCTTTCAAGCAATTCGATGTTAAATGTGTACTGTAATTATGCAGAAATTCTTTTAAAAAAGTTTGTTGACCAGATGTTTAAACCACATGGTGATTCTTCAGTTATATATACAATACATGGTCTTATCCATGTCTGTTTTTTGATGTTAGACACTTTGGTACTCTAGATAAGTACAGTGTTTTTTTTTTGAAAACGTATTAGGTATGTAAACAAAAAGATTAGTACTGACAAACTCCCTTTAAAACAAATATGCAGGCGCTTATCTGAACTTGGTGAAAAGCGATTTGTGTTTTTCAGGCCAATTTCTCAACAGTCTAAACAACACTCCAAAAAACCAACGTTAGGTAATCAAGGCACACAGTACATGGACATTTTTTATTTTGTACAGATAACTGCAACAACTGTGGGCTACTTAGAGATGGAAAAGTTATTGTTATTGATAACATAATTGGCAATGACAAACATTATGTTATTATGTCGAATATTTTTAAACAAAAAAGTTTTTATTAATAACCTTGTAAATCTTCACTGTTTCAAGTTTATCGTGTCACAAATTTGTGAAATGAGTTTTTTGTTTTTCCAGTAACAAACATTTCCAGTAACTAACATTTTTAAGCTAATACCAAGAGATTAAAACTTTGTTGTTCGCAAATATTGGAGAAATTAGTAATTTGTTAAAAAAAAAGATTATTCTTTTTTAACTTCTTTCTTTTAATAACTGCATCTCTTGCTTGGACCAGTATTTTTTACTTTTGTAGCATTTGAAAAGTCATGCTTAGATCTTCTTAATGATGTACGTTACGATATTAAAAAGATTAGAAATTGTTTAGATAACATTGAGAATAAGCTGAAAAGTTATAGAAAAGCTGCTATTGACCAAACTTCGTTAGTAGCGTCAACTGTAATCCAAGTGTAATGGCATAATCTATTACCTGTGTAAAACGACATGGACTAGCAAAATATAGAATTGATGATGGCTGAAAAAACTGTCACTTAGTCTTAGGTGCGTTTTTTATATTTTCTCATTTCTTTCTGTCTTGGATTTTAATGTAAAAAGTTATTTTTAGACAGATTGCAAAATGATGCGATGTTTTTATCCTATAGTTTTGCTATGTTTACCACATATCTATTTTAGATAATAATTTTTAATAGTGTGCAGTGTTATTGTGGTAAAGGGCCAAATAGGTAAATGTTATAGTTACAATTCCATGTATGTATGATATGCAAGTTGCAATTGGTCGAATTTCATATGGAACTTGACTTATATGATTTACTAAATATTAAAAAAAAGGTAGGGTAACGTTTCTTTTTCTGTACGTAGATACTTTGATACTAATTTTTGCCTTGTACACCAAACCTTTTTTTCTCAAATATTACATTGTAGTGATTTGCAGTGTTGGTAAGAATATATGCAAGTGGTAGACTAAAAGTTTATCTGCTTTTTATATCCCTAACTTTCAAAAAAGAGTCTATAAAAAAAAAATCTACAAAACTTTTAACATTGGTATAGGATTTTTGAACCATGCTTATCTCCTATTTTTATCCAAAATTCCATCTTGGTAAAACTTGATACATACTACATACTTGTAAAATAATACAAGGATCTACCTCCTTTATAGACGAGTCAGTGTTTTTTAAAAGGGCATATTTGCTCAAAACTTCTTGAGCAAATCCACCCTTTTATAAAACACTGATTCAGTTTAGGTACGTTGGTTGAGTTTCCCTTGTTGGGCTGAGAAAACTATTAGAGAATGACAACGGAAGTAATAAAGGCTAAATTCTCAAAAAGGGCCTTTTATATTCTGTGCAGAGCAAATAAGGCAAAAAGTTACTATCAAGCACTCCATCTAAAATGTTATCATTGGCAAGTTTCAATATATATATAAAAGTATATATATATATATATATATATATATATATATATATATATATATATATATATATATATATATATATATATATATACATATATATATATATATGTATATATATATATATATATATATATATATATATATATATATATATATATATATCTATGTGTATATACATATACAAACATATATATATATATATATATATATATATATATATATATATATATATATATATATATATATGTATATATATATATATATATATATATATATATATTTATAATATATATATATATATAGGTATATATATGTATATGTATATATACATACATATACATATATGTATATGTATGTATATATATACATATTCATATATATACATATATACGAATATGTATATATATATATACATATTCATATATATGTATATATATAAATATATATATATATATATATATACATATTCATATATATAGATATATACATGAATATGTGTATATATATACATGTTGATATATATAGATATATATATATGAATAGGTATATATATATACATACAGTATGCGACAAAAGTGTTTACATGTTTTTGAAAAATATTCTTTTTTAAAATAAATGATTGAAATACATTTTTATATATCAATATATATATACCAAAATAAAGGTAATTCATTGTTGTTTCATGTTTTGAGCCTGAATTTAAATGAATGAGAAGTGTTTATAGCAAATTATTTATTGAAACAAAATGTCAGATGTAAACAGTTTTGTCGCGATTTATGCTATTATTAATTCTAATGCAAAATTAATACTTTGTGGCTATATTTTTAATTTGCTTAAATAAAACATATCTCAATTAGTAATAAACGGTTTACTTAAACTTAAAAGTCGTAATGTAAACAACAGAAAAACTATAATTGAAAGAATGAAAAAAGTGTCGAAAGAAATTGAAAATTTAGCTGTTCAGACGCTTAAATCAGAATTGTCTCTTCGTGAGATAGGACGAGAACTTAATATATCTTATTGTTTAATCTATAAAACTAAGAAGCGAAACGATATAGAGGAGAAATGCAACAAAAATGGACGCAAGAAAATTTTCACTACTCGAGATCAGAGAACAATTTCTAGAATAATCATGACAAATAAAGCAAAAATCAGCATACGATGTAAAGAAACAATTAAATAATGCTCAAGGTACAGTGGTAAGTACTCGAACAGTACAGAGAGAACTCAAGAGAATTGGATTCAAGGCAAAAAAGAAGATCAAGAAACCACTACTAACACCGAAATATCGTAAACAACGATTGGAATTTGCAAAGAAGTATGAAAACTGGATTTTTGCTGAGTGGAGTAAGGTGATTTGGACAGACGAAAGCAAGATTTACTTGATTGGCTCTGATGGCATTCGATATGTATGGAAAAAAGCTGGAGAAGGAATTTCTGATCGTGACTTTATTCCAACAGTAAAATATGGCGGCGGAAAGTTGTTGTTTTAGGGATGTTTCTCTTCGTCTGGTGTTGGTAAAATCGTAAAAATTGATAGAATAATGGACGCGAAACATTATATTGACATTTTAAACAATGGCTATTTGCCTAGTTTACGAGGATGGCGAAAGCAAATTCGTTCGACACTTTTTATGCAAGACAATGATCCAAAGCAGAAGGCAAAAATCACATTAGAATTCCTAAATTCGAAGAAATTTAAGATTCTAGAGTGACCTGCGCAAAGTCCCGATCCTAACCCGATCGAGAATCTTTGGTCTATTGAGAAGAATCGAGTTTATAATTATGAAACAAGAGCAGCCAGTCGAAAAGAATTATGGGAACGAGTTAAGTATGTTTGGAGTTCGATAACTGTTGAAGAATACAAGAAGTATTGTAAAATTTTGAAAAAGAATATTTTTCAAAAATATGTAAAAACTTTTGTCGCATACTGTGTATATGAATATGTATATATATTCATATATATGTATGAATATATATACATATTCAAATATATGCATACATATGCATATATATGAATATGTACATGTATTTATATATATATATGAGTATATATACATATTCATATATATGTATGAATATATATACATATTCAAATATATGCATACATATACATATATATGAATATGTACATGTATTTATACATATTTATGAGTATATATACATATTCATATATATGTATACATATATATGAATATGTATATATATTAAAAGCAACTTAAAGCTGACCTTTCTTTATTTTACTAAAATGTCTTTGTTTTTGCAAAAGAAATACATTTGTTAACCTTTTTATTATTAAAGCTTTACAAATTTTTAAAAGTCTTTTTAGCATTTTTTTTTTACTAACTTCTTCCTTTTACATTTTATGTAAAAGGAAGTAGTTAGTAAAAAAAATTCTTTGAAGTGTTTGTATTATACGGTAAATTGTACGGCTTTTACTGCATTATTTATAAGCGATGAGATAATCACTGAAACCAATACGTTTGTGTGTGGGTTTATATAATACTTAAAAAATAATTTTAACTGTATTTTCAAAAAATTACTTAGGAGTGCAACAGAAATAAAATGGAGCCTACCGTTTACGCTAAGCCATATTTTGCGCGCAAGAAAATGGTAAGTATTAACGAGATACTTGAGTGTTTAGCAAACGTTAATGAAAACCATGTGTAAGAGAAAACTGCCTAAAAGCCAAAAGGAGGAGACGTTTTTGTATATCAATATCAAGGAAACGCTAATAAAGGTACGCAATTTATTAAATTACTTGTTTTAGTTTTGTAAATTTTACGAAAGGATACATAAATATGAAATATTTTTTGTGTTAGTTTCAATATCAAGATCCAATGAGATTCGCTATATTTTTAAAAAAGAATTAATTTTTAATTTTTAGACGATTGGATGGCCGATGGTTATCGATGAATTAATAATCAAATCACATAAAACAGCTGATCATCCTTGACTTTTTGTCATTTTTCTTTTATAGCAATCAAAAATTCAGTAACAAGTGCAGAAAACATAAATGTCATTTCTAGAAGTATTAGGCAAGTGCAAAATGTTAGTAAACGGGTTCCCACTAGTCAAAAAATATTCAGCAACAGCAATGCTAGTTTGCACGATATTGCGTTTGATCTTCCGGATTTTTTTGGCTAATACAAACGTTACCTGACTTTAATGTTGTTGCAGGGCGGAAAGATCTACTTTATCATACGAATGAACTTTTATTAATTCATGGAAAAACTTTTTCGAAATTGTTGACATATGACACAAAATATAATTTTATAGAGTTTTATATATCTGTTCTTCTAATGTGAGAAGTTTGTTTTACAGAAAATCCTGTAATACTAGTGATGTTTAAGATTCATGAAAGAAAGTTGCAAAGTACTCAGAAATTTTTTAGCTTGACATATTGTCACTTTTTTAGTCTTCAATTTGAGTATTAGGGTCAAAATTGGCAAACTGTGGATAGGAATAAATAAAAAAACAATTTAAAAAAGAAAATTTACTTGTTAAAACAATCAATGGATAATCTTTTTGGTATTCAATTTCCAAATAAAATTTATGTTAAAAACAGATCAATTCGGGATAAGATTGTCTAGTTTACAGCTAAAAAAAGTTAAAACTAGATGAATAGGCAGGATAGATGTGAAACTGTTTAAATAAACAAGATAGATAATTTATAAAAATTCATTTTCAATTGAGATTCTGAGATTAAAAATCTATGAACGGTTAAATGCAAATTTACAAAAACTTCTGGTTTACATGCCATCATCACATTTTTTAATTATTCTTTGGGTCATTTTGGAAAATTTTATTTCAAAAATAGACAGCAACTGCTCAACAACAATTAATGTTATTATAAATTAATGCAATTTACACAAATAATGTTATTATACATTTTACAATTAATAATATCAAATTTCTTTACTAGAGAATGATTCCTTATGCAACTTGCATTAGGTCACTTGACATCGAAAGTATTTAAAAAAATAAAATGCGAATAAAAATTTCATTTACTTTAAAATAGTACAATTTAAAGTTTCACGCGCAAAAGAATTTTAGGATGCTGCAGAGTTATCAATATTGCTTCAGACATCGATGCAGTTTTATAACTTTGAAGGCGATGCAAAATAATTTAAAGTTCTTTCGTAGGAATAGGACAAAAGTCTAATATATTTAAAATGAAGCCGTTTTTAAAACTTTATGGTAGCTGTCAACACATAAATATTACTCCAGAAGTTCAATATATGTACATAAAAATAAGTAAAAAGAACAAATTCAAATAAAATTTCTAAACTTCAGGAAAAGGCTTGGTAAAACAAAGTGTCAATAAATAACAATACTTGCTGATTTAGCACAACACAAATGACAACTGCTTTTATAACCCTCTTTTAAAGGATGATACAGCATGAGAATATATATATATATATATATATATATATATATATATATATATATATATATATATATATATATTTATATATATATATATATATATATATATATATATAAATATATATATATACATATATATATATATATATATATATATATATATATATATATATATATATACATATATATATATATACATACAAATAACAACTGCTTTTATAACCCTCTTTTAAAGAATGATATAGCATGAGTAACAAGACAGTTAGCTAATTATATAATGAAAACAATTTTTCAATTTTTTTTATAAAGAATCATGTATTTTTGCAGACAAATGCAACTTTCAAAATCTATTTCTTTTCACCTATCCTAATATACAGTCCCATGATAATTTATTAGTGCTATAAATATTTTTTTCATATTTTCTTATTCAAGTTGAATTTAACAATTGAAAAGCAATGTAATTTATTTTAAATGTATTATTAATAAGAAGTCAATTATGTATAAAGTTAATTTCTTCAGATTTTTTTTTACTATTGGCATCCCTGACATTTCTGGAAGCCATCTTGTCACGACACTATTACTCAACTGTCATCTTTACAAGCACGTGATTGTTTTTCTCTGTCTATT